>NC_091336.1:17599002-17684002 GCF_038502225.1 Cherax quadricarinatus
ACACACACACACACACACACACACACACACACACACACACACACACACACACACACACACCACATACACTCTACACACACACACTACCTACACACAACTACACACACACACTACCCACACACACTACACACACACACACACCACACACACACACACACACACACACACACACACACACACACACACACACACACACACACACACACACACACACACACACACACACACACACACACACACGTAGTGTAGTGGGTCACAAGCGCCAGGCTCCGAGAATCTTAGTGCTTTTAGGGCGTGTTTTAGCAGCTAGAAGCAACCAGTGTTAGTGACAACGTCAGTGAACAACCCTACAAGTGATAACCAAAGTATTAGCAAAAATAAATAAAGTAAAGGCGAGAGAAAGCTTGAAATTATACAACAAAATTTCAAAGTGCCAGTTCGTTGAGGCCTAGTTGGCACTTGTTGCCACATTGTTACAAATATACAAAGTACAAAGCGAGTGACTAAAGAGAAAAGATAAAAAAAAATTAAGAGAGGTTGGCTAACGACAAACTGTGATGTAGCACACAGCGTGAACAAGCTAGCCAGAAAGGGGATATATATATATATATATATATATATATATATATATATATATATATATATATATATATATATATATATATATATATATATATATATATATATATATACATACATATACATAAATATGTATAAGCAGAGGTGGTGGCAGCAGTAGGCCTGAGGAAGTAGTGCTGCCATAACAGGTTGGGTGTCATCACAAATAAGAAGTGTACTTACCAAAAGTGAAGTGTAAATTATAAAAGTAGCAGTATACAAGTGATAAGTGTGGTAAATGAGGACTCAAAAGGGCAACGAGAAAAGAATAGCTGAAGAAGTCAGCGGCGGAAGGGCGAGGTGCACGAGTCATCGTACAGCGAGCATCGTACAGCGAGCATCGTACATCAGGCATCTGGATGGACGTCCCCTCTGAGGAGTAACGTACAAATCACCTGTTTGTGGTTGGCGGGAAGTTTTGAGTGGTAGAGCCGGCCCTACGGTCACTGGTAGCTATCACAAACCCTGCTCCAGAGCGATTATCATACACACAACACCTAGCAGTAGTAGGAAGATAAAATTTGTAGGAGCAAGGAATAGGCAGGAGGATTAAGTCGTGGCTAATGGGACTACAGCCCTGACAACAGTTTCGAGAGATAATGTTTTAGGACACAAAGACAGTACAATCTGAGAAGCAAGTATTGGGTACACATGTAGTAAAAGGTAGTACATAACTGGGTGAAAGAATGACTTGTTAACACACGCTAGTATTATAATTATTAGAATTACTCTCAGTGTTAATGGTATCTTATTAGTATTACGGATACACAGAGGTGAATTGTATTTCTGGGACATATAAACAACTGACGTGCTCACACACACACGCGCGCACACACATACACTCGGGGACAGGAGCTGAGTCTCGACCCCTGAAACCACAACTAGGTGAGTACACACAGCTGATCCTTGGAATTTGACCGCGTCCCCTCACCCCCCCACACACCTTTCCCTCCCCCACAGACCTTTCCCCTCCCCCGCTCTTGCCTTCACTCCCTACTCCCTCCTATCTTTCCCTCTCCCCCTCCCTCGCGTTTCTCTCTCTCATAGCCTTTTTCCCTCCCCTTCCCCCCTTTCTGCCCCCTACTCTCTCTCTCTCTCTCTCTCTCTCTCTCTCTCTATCTCTCTCTCTCTCTCTCTCTCTCTCTCTCCCTCACTCCCATAACCCTATTCTCACCCTCCTCTCTCGCTATAGGCTTCTCTCTCCATCTCTCCATTTCTCTCTCTCATAGCCTTTTCCCTCACCCTCCTTTCTCCCTCTCTCTCTCTCTCTCCCTCTCCCTCTCCCTCTCTTTCTCCCTCTCTCTACCCTTTCTCTCCCCCTCACATTTCTCTCTCTCTCCCCCTTGGTCTTATCCCTCACCCCCATACTCTCTCCTCTCTCTCCCTCTTTCTACCCTTTCTCTCTCCTCTCTCTCCCTCTTTCTACTCTTTCTCTCTCCCCCTCGCACCCTCTCCCTCCTCTAGCCTTCTGTCTGTGGTAATAAAATAAATAAAAAAAAAAAAAAAAAAAATGGGTGGCCCTAGAGGACGGAAAACCAGAGATCTGGTAGACGAACCAGGGAGGAAAGACTGGGAGTTAGAGCTCCAAAAAAGGGAGGAAGAGTGGGGAAGGAAGATAGTAGAGCTTGGTAAGAAAATGGAGGAGCGGATAGCTGAAGAGTGCAGGAAGTGGGAAGTACAGGTCTTAGCAGCAGAAGCTAGGATACAGTGCTTAGAAGAGAAACTGCAAAGCCTGAAACAGATTAGAGAGACAAATGACAATTCAGATGTGACATCAGGAAATTCAATGTCAGGCGCAGACAAGGGGACGGTAAGCAACAACGGAGACATGACGTACACGAAGGCCCTATCAGACCCACGTGGGGCCAGGGAAAAGACGAGGAGCACACTAAGATCAAATGACAGGTCCGAAGACAATGAAGGTATGCTATATGCAGAGATTCTAACAGCCAACTGCAGTAGCAAGGGACAGCTGGTCATGAAAGACAGTTCACTGAGAATAGAAGTTTCAGATATGACAGGGACTGAAGGCAAGAACATGTCAATGGAAGGAAATAAAATGCCTCAGAGGAAGCAGATGGAGACTCAGTGGGAGGAGGAAAGGGCGAGGTCAGTTTTTGTGTACGGGCTCCAAGAAGCCAAGGGGGACAACTTTGAAGAAATAAAACAGGAGGAGAAAAAAATGATTGAAGGCATCATGAAAACAATAGGTGAGGGCGATATGACCCAGGTGACAAATTTTCAGAGAATTGGGTGGTTTGCGAGTGGAAGGATACGGCCTGTCAGAGTAACTTTCAAGGAAGAATCAGTTCGAACCAGGATTCTGCAAGAGAAAGCAAGACTGAGGGACAAACAGGGGTACCAGAGAGTATACCTCGACCGCGACAGAACACAAGAAGAAAGGACTACACTGAAAGAGAGGGTACAGAGACGCAAGGAGGAACGAGAGGCAATGACGAAAATGAGCAGGACCCAGACACAGGAGGAAGGGCAAACACACCCCACAGAATCTCCCACCAAAAGACTCCAACCGCGACATTCCCAACGCAACTGAGCAACCTATACTACAACCCACTCACTGTTCCCTCTGCCACCAACCCCCATATCAAAAACCTCACCCCAACAGCTGTCCCTTATGGGCATTCTGACCCCACCCCCATCATCACAAACCCCACCAACACCACAGCCCCATATAGGCCCCCACCAAGGCTCTCGCTCCCCCAACCCCAATATTCTTGCATGACCACAATGATAGAAAAGAAACTGAAAGTTTGGTACACAAACGCGGATGGAATAATGAATAAACATGAGGAGTGGAACGAAAGAATCAGTGAAAAATCCCCAGACATCATAGCAGTCACAGAAACAAAACTCGCTGAGACAATAACAGACACAATCTTCCCAACGGGATATCAGATCCTGAGGAAAGATAGAAGGAGTAGAGGGGGAGGAGGGGTTGCACTGCTCATAAAACACCGATGGGGATTTGAGGAAATGGAAGGCATGGACATGATTGGAGAAAGAGACTACATTGTAGGTACAATTCAGTCCGGAGAACATAAAGTAGTCATTGGAGTGATGTATAACCCACCACAGAACTGCAGGAGGCCAAGAGAGGAGTACGAAGAAAACAACAGGGTGATGGTGGACACACTGGCTGAGGTGGCAAGAAGAGCTCACTCGAGCAGAGCAAAGTTACTGGTAATGGGCGATTTCAACCACAGGGAGATCGACTGGGAAAACCTGGAGCCACATGGGGGTCCCGAAACATGGAGAGCCAAGATGATGGATGTGGTACTTGAAAACCTCATGCATCAACATGTCAGGGACACAACCAGAGAGAGAGGGGAGGATGAGCCAGCAAGACTGGATCTTGTGTTCACCCTGAGCAGTTCAGACATTGAAGACATCACTTACGAGAGGCCCCTTGGAGCTAGCGATCACGTGGTTCTGAGTTTTGATTATATAGTAGAGTTACAAGTGGAGAAGGTAACAGGAACTGAAGGGGACAGGCCAAACTATAAAAGGGGGGACTACACAGGTATGAGAAACTTCCTGCAGGAGGTTCAGTGGGACAGAGAAATGGTAGGAAAATCAGTAAACGAGATGATGGAATATGTGGCAACAAAGTGCAAGGAGGCAGAGGAAAGTTTTGTTCCCAAGGGAAACAGAAATAATAGGAAGACCAAAACGAGTCCTTGGTTTACCCGAAGGTGTAGGGAGGCAAAAACTAAGTGCAACAGAGAATGGAAAAGGTACAGGAGGCATAGGACCCAGGAAAACAAGGAGATTAGTAGAAGAGCCAGAAACGAGTATGCACAGATAAGGAGGGAGGCCCAGCGACAGTATGAAAACGACATAGCATCGAAAGTCAAATCTGACCCGAAACTGCTGTATAGCCACATTAGGAGGAAGACAACAGTCAAGGACCAGGTGATAAGGCTGAGGAAAGAAGGTGGAGAACTCACAAGAAACGATCAAGAGGTATGTGAGGAGCTCAACACGAGATTTAAGGAAGTATTTACAGTAGAGACAGGAAGGACTCTGGGGGGACAGACCAGATGGGGACACCAGCAAGGAATACACCAACAAGTGTTGGACGACATACATACAGATGAGGAGGAGGTGAAGAAACTGCTAAGGGACATCGATACCTCAAAGGCAATGGGACCGGACAACATCTCCCCGTGGGTCCTTAGAGAGGGAGCAGATATGTTGTGCGTGCCACTTACCACAATCTTCAACACGTCCCTGGAAACTGGGCAACTACCTGAGGTATGGAAGACGGCAAATGTAGTTCCCATTTTTAAAAAAGGAGACAGAAAAGAGGCACTAAACTATAGACCTGTGTCATTGACGTGTATAGTATGCAAAATTATGGAGAAGATTATCAGGAGGAGAGTGGTGGAGCACCTGGAACTGAACAAGAGTATAAATGCCAACCAGCACGGATTCACGGAAGGCAAATCCTGTGTCACAAACCTTCTGGAGTTTTATGATAAAATAACAGAAGTAAGACACGAGAGAGAGGGGTGGGTTGATTGCATCTTCTTGGACTGCAAGAAGGCCTTTGACACAGTTCCTCACAAGAGATTAGTGCAGAAGCTAGAGCATCAGGCGCATATAACAGGAAGGGCACTGCAATGGATCAGAGAATACCTGACAGGGAGGCAACAACGAGTCATGGTACGTAATGATGTATCACAGTGGGCACCTGTGACGAGCGGGGTCCCACAGGGGTCGGTCCTAGGACCAGTGCTATTTTTGGTATATGTGAACGACATGATGGAAGGGTTAGACTCAGAAGTGTCCCTGTTTGCAGATGATGTGAAGTTAATGAGGAGAATTAAATCTGATGAGGACCAGGCAGGACTTCAAAGAGACCTGGACAGACTGGACACCTGGTCCAGCAAATGGCTTCTCGAATTTAATCCTGCCAAATGCAAAGTCATGAAGATAGGGGAAGGGCACAGAAGACCACAGACAGAGTATAGGCTAGGTGGCCAAAGACTGCAAACCTCACTCAAGGAGAAAGATCTTGGGGTGAGTATAACACCGAGCATGTCTCCGGAAGCACACATCAATCAGATAACTGCTGCAGCATATGGGCGCCTGGCAAACCTGAGAACAGCATTCCGATACCTTAGTAAGGAATCGTTCAAGACACTGTACACCGTGTATGTCAGGCCCATACTGGAGTATGCAGCACCTGTTTGGAACCCGCACTTGATAAAGCACGTCAAGAAACTAGAGAAAGTACAAAGGTTTGCCACAAGGTTAGTTCCAGAGCTAAGGGGAATGTCCTATGAAGAAAGATTAAGGGAAATCGGCCTGACGACACTGGAGGACAGGAGGGTCAGGGGAGACATGATAACGACATATAAAATACTGCGTGGAATAGACAAGGTGGACAAAGACAGGATGTTCCAGGGAGGGGACACAGAAACAAGAGGCCACAATTGGAAGTTGAAGACACAAATGAGTCAGAGAGATATTAGGAAGTATTTCTTCAGTCATAGAGTTGTAAGGCAGTGGAATAGCCTAGAAAATGACGTAGTGGAGGCAGGAACCATACACAGTTTTAAGACGAGGTTTGATAAAGCTCATGGAGCGGGGAGAGAGAGGGCCCAGTAGCAACCGGTGAAGAGGCGGGGCCAGGAGCTAAGACTCGACCCCTGCAACCACAAATAGGTGAGTACAAATAGGTGAGTACACACACACACACACACACACACACACACACACACAGTAGGGAGGAATGGATGGAGGAACAGTGGAAAAGGATAGAGCAAGAATGGGAGAGAAAATTAGGAGAGCTTTCTGAAAAAATGGAGAAAGAGCTCTCTGTGAAATGGGAAAAGAGGTTGGAGAAGGAGACGAAGAAATGGGAGGCACAAGTCGAAACTGCAGTAGCCAGGGTAAAGGTCCTAGAATTTGAGGTAAACAGGCTGAAGCAAGTCTCAGGGGTAGTGACCAGAGAAGACACACCATACGATGACGAGAGGCTGAACAGGAAGGAAGGAGATATGAATTATGCTAAGGTCATATCAGCCTGCAAAGAAGGGCCAGGGAGTGGAAGGGAAGAGCAGATGGGTGCAGATGGAGAGGGAGATAGGTCGAATGCTGAGGCACAACCATGCTACCAAGAGCCACTGGAAAAATCAAGGGAGAAAATGACCACATACAGACAGGAACCAGAGTCACAGAGGAAGAGGCAATGGGAGGAGGAAAGGGCAAAATCAGTGATTATCCATGGGCTTCGGGAGAGAGAGGAAAGGACACACACTGAAAGACGGCAGGAAGAAAGAAAGGAGATTGAGAGAATCATCACGGAAATAGGGGGAGAAGACATGGATGAGATTGTAAATTTTCAGAGAATAGGGGGGTACTTGAAGGGGAGAAACCGACCGATCAAGCTGATTCTCAGGACAGAAACAGTGCGGAACAGGATCCTCCAAGAGAAACCACGGTTGAAAAGTTCGGAAGAGTACAAGAAGGTGTTCCTAGACAGAGACAGAACACAAACAGAGAGAAAGCAGCTGAGGGAGAGGACAAAAAATCGAAAGGAGCTAGGAAAGGAGACAAGAATGGAACCAGCAGAGGTCAGTCAGAGCAGAACAGAGCAGCAAGGGCAAGCACACACACAACTATCCTCAGAACCCCACAACCTATCACACCATCCCAACACAATACAATCCATACCCACAGCTTCCACCCAACCCCCAACCATAGAATCCCACAGTAAGCTACCAGGTCTCCCTGGTGAAAGTAAAAAAGAGTGAGTGAGAGTGAGCCTAGGAGAGAAAGCGAGAGGGAAGCATCAAGTACCCACATCCTATGAAGAGGATGCTGGAGGCTGAGATGAGGGTCAAGTGTGTTGGGATGTTGCAGCCAGGAGACTGGATCAGGTGACTCAGGTGAGTTATGAGGGGCAGACGGAGAAGCCAGGAGCTAAGTCTTGACTTCAGTGAATACAAATGGGTGAGAGAAATACACACAAGCACGCACGCACGCACGCACGTACACACGCACACAAGTAAACTTTTCGGTACACAATACAGACAAGATGTAAAACAAGATGGACGTTGTCTTCTTCTCCGCCATCCTCAGCATCAGCATGCGGAAAGTGACTTAAGGGGCATTCTCACGCACTGTTTGGTGCACTCACGCACTGTCTTGTGCACTCTCTCACGAAGTGTAATATTCTGTCAAAATGTTTTACTCTCACACGCACGCTCTCTCACACGCACGCTCACTCACACGCACTAACAGACACACGAACTCATTAATACAGAAACAAACACACACACACACACACACACAGGGCCAGGAGCTGAGTCTCGACCCCTGCAACCACAATTAGGTGAGTACGTACACACACACACACACACACACACACACACACACACACACACGTTGTATCAACCAAGTGGAACACCACCAAACTCTCTAAATATTTTGATCCCAACCGGATGTGAAAAATGTATCAGTAACCCGTGTGTGTGTGTGTGTGTGTGTGTGTGTGTGTGTGTGTGTGTGTGTGTACTCACCTAGTTATACTCACGTAGTTGAGGCTGCAGGGGTCGAGTCCGAGCTCCTGGCCCCGCCTCTTCACTGATCGCTACTAGGTCACTCTCCCTGAACCGTGAGCTTTATCATACCTCTGCTTAAAGCTATGTATGGATCCTGCCTCCACTACATCGCTTCCCAAACTGTTCCACTTACTGACTACTCTGTGGCTGAAGAAATACTTCCTAACATCCCTGTGATTCATCTGTGTCTTCAACTTCCAACTGCGTCCCCTTGTTACTGTGTCCAATCTCTGGAACATCCTGTCTTTGTCTACCTTGTCAATTCTTCTCAGTATTTTGTATGTCGTTATCATGTCCCCCCCCTCTCTCTCCTGTCCTCCAGTGTCGTCAATTCGATTTCCCTCTTAGCTCTGGGACTAGTCTTGTTGCAAACCTTTGCACTTTCTCTAGCTTCTTTACGTGCTTGGCTAGGTGTGGGTTCCAAACTGGTGCCGCATACTCCAATATGGGCCTAACGTACACGGTGTACAGTGTCCTGAACGATTCCTTATTAAGATGTCGGAATGCTGTTCTGAGGTTTGCTAGGCGCCCATATGCTGCAGTTATTTGGTTGATGTGCGCTTCAGGAGATGTGCCTGGTGTTATACTCACCCCAAGATCTTTTTCCTTGAGTGAGGTTTATAGTCTCTGGCCCCCCTAGACTGTACTCCGTCTGCGGTCTTCTTTGCCCTTCCCCAATCTTCATGACTGCACTTGGTGGGATTGAACTCCAGGAGCCAATTGCTGTGTATGTGTGTGTATGTGTATGTGTACGTGTGTGTGTGTGTGTGTGTGTGTGTGTGTGTGTGTGTGTGTGTGTGTGTGTGTGTGTACAGTGTGTACTAGTGTGCGTGCAGAAAATGTACACAAGTGCTGGATGTACACCTACCCGAGGCAGAGAGAAGCGTAATCACTCCCAGACGTAAAGGCCAACATGCGCTTATGTGAGCGTTCTTATGTACGCAGGTACTTGTGAGTGCTGGCATACGCACATGTGAACATCAAGAACGGCGTGTGCATGTAAATATACGCCCGTGTCATCATCCAAGCCAGCATTTACATACGCGATTATATACGCAGGTTGTCTGCGTGAGGGCTTACATGCGCGCGTGCGTGAGCGTGCAAGAGGTGCGTGTTAAGGATATGGAATGTAGGAAAGCACTAAAACCGTGCGAGGGAATTAGCTTTGATTCAAGGGGAAATAAGCTTCAATTCTCTGGATCAAGAGCACTTCAAATTTTTGTTTCGCAGGTTGAGACAGACAGACAGACGGGGGAGAGAGAGAGAGAGAGAGAGAGAGAGAGAGAGAGAGAGAGAGAGAGAGAGAGAGAGAGAGAGAGGGGAGGGGGGAGAGAGAGGGGGGGAGAGAGGGGGGAGAGAGAAAGGAGAGAGAGAGAGGGGGGAGAGAGGGGGGGAGAAGGGGAGAGGGAGAGAGAGAGAGAGAGAGGGGGAGAGAGGAGAGGGGAGAGAGAGAGGAGAGAGAGGAGAGAGAGAGAGAGAGAGAGAGAGAGAGAGAGAGAGAGAGAGAGTAGTGTTATTAGAGTTAAGGGATACTTTTTATAATTGGGATGAAGGGATACTTTTGATAATGGGAGTTAGGGGATACTTTTGATAGTGGGGGTAAGGGAATACTTTTGATAGTGGGGGTCCACCTGGAGTCTACCTGGAGGGCCGGGGATCAACGCCTGGCCCCCCCCAAAGGCCTCCCGGGGATGGGGACTGACAACAGGCTGCTGCGGGCCCGCACGTGCCCAACGTAAGCCCACGGGCCCCCGGCTGATCGGGAACCGATTTTGGGTTTCGCCCAGCCCCTCCAAGACAACCAGAGAATTGGAACCCCAGGGTGGGAGGCTTTAACAGTCGGGCCCCGGGAAAACATATTTTTTCTTAGTGTACCATGACGTCTCTATTTTTCACTGGGGTTGTTGCATCGCCCCCGCTTCTGTTTTGGGGATTGTTTCTGTGTGAATTAGGGACCAGTCCTGGATTTTAGGTGTAGATTATATCTCCCGCCGCGCTCAAATGAAAAAGTAAATGTTTCCAAGCTTTCCCCGTAGTTATTTTGTTGAGGAACTATACGCAGAAAGGTTCTCTGCATTCTTTTTCCTCTTTCACCTGCCAATGGGATGTTAATGAAGAATATTCCAGCCAAAGAATAAGGATTTAAAAAAACACATTGGTTGCATCTCTTGTCTTGAATGTTCTCATTTTCCATCCTTCATTTCCAGCAGATGATAGTCATTGGGGGTCCTTTAAGGGAGACTTGGGCAACCCCACCCAGGTCCTTCAATTACTTTTTCCGCTTATTGTGTATTTGATTTGTAATTGTCCATTTTTATTTCCCATTTTAAACGAAATTTATTTGTCTTTATTAACATCATATTGTTCTCTGTTGCCCATTGAAAACTTTTTATATCTTTTTGGGGCTTGGTGTCCTCAATGGATGACACTCTTAGCAGATCCAGATCGCTGCAAAAAATGATACAGTCGGATTTTTATCTCTGTCTATGTCATATGAGAATAAGGGGAAAATGAAGGGGAGACTGTGCCTTGTGGGAGCTCTTCACTATGGCAGATCTGATTTCTCTGTTTACCACACTTTTGTTGGGATTAGTTAAAAGTTGAATATCCATTTGCCTACTTTGTCAGTTATCCCTTTTAAAGCATTTTTTGTGCTATTACACCAGATGACTTGTCAAACGTTTTTGAAAAATGTTATACTCATCTTCATTTTGTTTTTTTTTCCCTCTTGAGACCATCAAGTGGCCAGTAGTTGCGAAAGGCAGAGGACCGCCCGAAACCATGTTGCCCTGGGTTGTGCAGTTGTTGGGAGTCCCAAGTGGTTTGCAGTCTTCTCTTAGAACTCTTTCAAAGATTTTTTTGTTTGGGACGTTAAAATTTGGTCTATAGTTCTTAACTATTGCTTTTTTGCCACCATGGAGTGGGGGGTATATCTATTGTGTTTTGGACCCGTGAATCTCCCTTTTTAAGCCCTTCTAAGCATCTTAGGGGTCGGAGAGGGCTTTCAGTTTTTAATAACACGAGTTCCACGAGTCTGGGTGGGGTGAGGCATGGGCTGCGTCGATGGGTTTTTAAGTCTAATGGGGTTCGGGATGTCAGAAATTTTGGGATGCAGCAGGGTTTTGAGGCTCATTCATGAAAAAAAATTTTTGGGTTGTCTGTTTTAGACTATTTGGGCTTCTGAACACAGAATCAAATTTAGATTTTAGTATCTTTTATAGGGGGTGAGGGGGTACTTTGATATGGGGGGGAGGATATTTTTTAAGTGGGGTGAGGGATAGTTTTGATAGTGGGGGGGGGGTTTTTTTAGGGGTAACTTTTTATAGTAGGGGTGGGGGGTACTTTTGATAGAAGGGGGGGGGATACTTTGGAGTGGGGCAAAGGGATGCTTTCGCCAGTGGGTGTGAGGGGTACTTTGCTAGTGGGAGTGAGGGATGCTTTACTAGTGTGGAGGGTCAAGGAAGGGGTAGTGACCGTCAAAGTCAGCTCCACGCTCCTTCCCAACTGATGTTATTGAAGGGGTGACCAGAGGATGACCCACACCCCCACACCCACACATACACACACCACAACACACACACACACAACAACACCCACAACACACACACCACACAACCACACACACATACCACACACACACACACACACACACACACACACACTTGCTCGGTCTAGCAACACCTTAATAAAAATTAAGCAAATTTAAGAGAAATAATAGTTGATGCGGAGACAAAGCAAACAGCGTTAAAACGAGTAGAGGCGAGAGTAAAACACCATGTGTGTTTGGTAGCGTGGCAAACATGTCAAGCCAGGCAGAGAAAGTGAGTAAGGGAAACACTCTCTCTCTCTTATATATATTATATATATATATATATATATATATATATATATATATATATATATATATATATATATATATATATATATATATATATATATATGTCACAAATAGGCAGAACTTATGATCTTGGCATAAATAGCAACGCTCATCTTGCCATATAGGACAAGTGAAAATTTGTGTATGCAATAATTTCGTCAAAATCATTCTGAACCTAACAGAAAAATACATTTGATTGTGTTTGTTTAGTATTAAATTATTGTAAACGTATTTAAAATATATTTAGTTGGGTTAGGCTAAAATAAATTGTTCTTGTTACAATAAGGTTAGGTAAGTTTTCTAAGATTCTTTTGGTGCAAAATTAAAAATTTTTACATGAACATTAATGAAAAAAATATATCTTTAAACGTATAAGAGAAAATTTCAGAAAGGACTTAATTTTAAATGAGTTATTGCTAATTGACCAGTTTTACATATTCGGCACGACATATATATATATATATATATATATATATATATTATATATATATATATATATATACTATATATATATATATATATATATGCAATAAGATCACAGTAAACAGGTGATTTTAGAATATGCAAAACAACCACTGTGAAAGAATAGAGAATTCCAAGCGCTTTCGTGACTACTCACATTATCAAGGAACAATGAAAGTAAAGCATCAAAGGAGAGTATATAAAGGGGTAGCGAGACAGCAGGCCCGCCGGCCGAACTAGACAGGTCCTTCACACAACCCACCATCAAACTATTATATTCCTGTCGACCATGGACTTGCTTGATACTACTACTTTCTCAACTTTTTGAGAAAGAGTAGTATCAAGCAAGTCCATGGTCGACAGGAATATAATTGAATCTTGTTTCATAAAAAGCAGTTTTGACAATAATATGAATATTTCCTTTGGTTTATATAAATTAGATCCATTTATAATTAATAGAATTTGGGAAGAATTTAATAATACATTGGACAAATAATAATTTTTTAAATCTCTTATTTCTTGGGTAGAATAGTTTGATGGTGGGTTGTGTGAAGGACCTGTCTAGTTCGGCCGGCGTGCCTGCTGTCTCGCGTCAGGTGTTGTGGGATCTGATAGTGAGGTGTGAGCTACCCCTTTATATACTCTCCTTTGATGCTTTACTTTCATTGTTCCTTGATAATGTGAGTAGTCACGAAAGCGCTTGGAATTCTCTATTCTTTCACAGTGGTTGTTTTGCATAATATATATATATATATATATATATATATATATATATATATATATATATATATATATATATATATATATATATATATATATATATAAACACTGATCTCTGGCTGAAGACTCGAACCTACGAACCTTAGAACAAGGTACACAGTGATTTACCAATCTACCCACACTGGACAATACCTTGGAGTCCAGCTTGCCCTAGACGTTGATCCAAGGCAGCCAGCTTTCAGGGAGAAGGCTCACAGCTTTTCATCTCATCCCCTGCATGCATCAGCCTTACTAGAGATTTTAACAATACAAGGAATTCGCAAGAGCAGGCGAAATATACACGAACACTGATCTCTGGCTGAAGGAGACTTGTCCAGTGTGGGTAGATTGGTATAGCACTGCGTACCTTGTTCTAAGGTTCGTAGGTTCGAGTCTCCTTCAGCAAGAGATCAGTGTTTGTGTATATTTCGCCTGCTCTTGCGAATTCCTTGCATATGTATGTATATACATACTGTGTATATATATACAGTATATATATATATATATATATATATATATATATATATATATATATGTCGTGCCGAATATGTAAAACTGGTCAATTAGCAAGAACTCATTTAAAATTAAGTCCTTTCTGAAATTTTCTCCTATACATTTAAAGATATATTTTTTCATTAATGTTAATGTAAAAATTTTTAATTTTGCACCAAAAGAATCTTAGAAAACTTACCTAACCTTATTATAAAAAGAACAATTTATTTTAGCCTAATCCAACTAAATATATTTTAGATTTGTTTACAATAATTTAATACTAAACAACCCCAGTGAAATATATTTTTTTTCGTTAGGTTCAGAATGATTTTGGCGAAATTATTGCATACACAAATTTTCACTTGTCCTATATGGCAAGATGAGCGTTGCTATTTAAGCCAAGATCGCAAGTTCTGCCTGTTCAGAACGACATATGTATATATATATATATATATATATATATATATATATATATATATATATATATATATATATATATATATATATATGTCGTGCCGAATATGTAAAACTGGTCAATTAGCAAGAACTCATTTAAAATTAAGTCCTTTCTGAACTTTTCTCTTATATGTTTATAGATATATTTTTTTCATTAATGTTAATGTAAAAAATTTTTAATTTTGCACCAAAAGAATCTTAGAAAACCTACCTAACCTTATTATAACAAGAGGAATTTATTTTAGCCTAACCCAACTAAATATATTTTAAATACGTTTACAATAATTTAGTACTAAACAAACACAATCAAATATATTTTTTTCGTTAGGTTCAGAATGATTTTGGCGAAATTATTGCATACACAAATTTTCACTTGTCCTATACGGCAAGATGAGCGTTGCTATTTAAGCCAAGATCGCAAATTCTGCCTATTCGGCACGACATATATATATATATATATATATATATATATATATATATATATATATATATGTGTGTGTATGTATATATATATATATATATATATATATATATATATATATATATATATATATATATATATATATATATATATATATATATATATATATATATATATATATGTGTGTGTGTGTGTGTGTGTGTGTAATATAAATATACATATATATATATATATATATATATATATATATATATATATATATATATATATATATATATATATATATATATATATATATATATATATATATATATATATATATATATATATATATATATATATTACATACAACAGTTAGGCTTTAGCTGTAATGTGACCAACACCACCACTACCACCACTACCACCACTACCACCACTACCACAACTACCACCACTACCACAACTACCCCACTACCACAACTACCACAACTACCCCACTACCACCACTACCACAACTACCCCACTACCACAACTACCCCACTACCACAACTACCACCACTACCCCACTACCACAACTACCACAACTACCCCAACTACCACCACTACCACAACTACCCCACTACCACAACTACCACCACTACCACAACTACCACCACTACCACAACTACCACCACTACCACCACTACCACAACTACCCCACTACCACAACTACCCCACTACCACAACTACCACCACTACCACAACTACCCCAACTACCACCACTACCACAACTACCCCACTACCACAACTACCACCACTACCACAACTACCAACACTACCACAACTACCCCACTACCACAACTACCACCACAACTACCCCACTACCACAACTACACCACTACCACAACTACCACCACTACCACAACTACCCCACTACCACAACTACCACCACTACCACAACTACCACCACTACCACAACGACCCAACTACCACCACTACCACAACTACCACCACTACCACAACTACCCCACTACCACAACTACCCCACTACCACAACTACCACCACTACCACAACTACCCCACTACCACAACTACCACCACTACCACAACTACCACAACTACCCCACTACCACAACTACCACCACTACCACAACTACCCCACTACCACAACTCCCCACTACCACAACTACCACCACTACCACAACTACCACCATTACCACAACTACCCCACTACCACAACTACCACCACTACCACAACTACCCCACTACCACAACTACCCCACTACCACAACTACCACCACTACCCCACTACCACCACTACCACAACTACCACCACTACCACAACTACCACCACTACCACAACTACCCCACTACCACAACTACCCCACTACCACAACTACCCCACTACCACAACTACCACCACTACCACAACTACCACCACTACCACAACTACCCCACTACCACAACTACCACCACTACCACAACTACCCCACTACCACAACTACCACCACTACCCCACTACCACAACTACCACCACTACCACAACTACCCCACTACCACAACTACCACCACTACCACAACTACCCCACTACCACAACTACCCCACTACCACAACTTCCCCACTACCACAACTACCACCACTACCACAACTACCACCACTACCACAACTACCACCACTACCACAACTACCACCACTACCACAACTACCCCACTACCACAACTACCACCACTACCACAACTACCCCACTACCACAACTACCACCACTACCACAACTACCACCACTACCACAACTACCCCACTACCACAACTACCCCACTACCACAACTACCACCACTACCACAACAACCACTACTACCACAACTACCACCACTACCACCACTAACAACTACCACAACTACCCCACTACCACAACTACCCCACTACCACAACTACCACCACTACCACAACTACCACAACTACCACTACTACCACAACTACCACCACTACCACAACTACCACCACTAACACAACTACCCCACTACCACAACTACCCCACTACCACAACTACCACCACTACCACAACTACCACCACTACCACAACTACCACCACTACCACAACTACAACCACTACCACAACTACCCCACTACCACAACTACCCCACTACCACAACTACCACCACTACCACAACTACCCCACTACCACAACTACCACCACTACCACAACTACCCCACTACCACAACTACCACCACTACCACAACTACCCCACTACCACAACTACCACCACTACCACAACTACCACCACTACCACAACTACCCCACTACCACAACTACCCCACTACCACAACTACCACCAATACCACCACTACCACAACTACCCCACTACCACAACTACCACCACTACCACAACTACCACAACTACCCCACTACCACAACTACCCCACTACCACAACTACCACAACTACCACCACTACCACAACTACCACCACTACCACAACAACCCCACTACCACAACTACCACCACTACCACAACTACCACCACTACCACAACTACCACCACTACCACAACTACCCCACTACCACAACTACCCCACTGCCACAACTACCCCACTACCACAACTACCACCACTACCCCAACTACCCCACTACCACAACTACCACCACTACCACAACTACCCCACTACCACCAACTACAACTACCACTACCACAACTACCACAACTACCACTACCACAACTACCCCACTACCACAACTACCACCACTACCACAACTACCACCACTACCACAACTACCACAACTACCCCACTACCACAACTACCACCACTACCACAACTACCACCACTACCACAACTACCCCACTACCACAACTACCACTACCCCAACTACCACCACTACCACAACTACCCCACTACCACAACTACCCCACTACCACAACTACCACCACTACCAACACTACCCCAACTACCCCACTACCACAACTACCACCACAACTACCCCCCTACCACAACTACCCCACTACCACAACTACCACCACTACCACAACTACCCCACTACCACAACTACCACCACTACCACAACTACCACCACTACCACAACGACCCTACTACCACAACTACCACCACTACCACAACTACCACCACTACCACAACTACCACCACTACCACAACTACCACCACTACCACAACTACCACCACTACCACAACTACCACCACTACCACAACTACCCCACTACCACAACTACCCCACTACCACAACTACCACCACTACCACAACTACCCCACTACCACAACTACCCCACTACCACAACTACCACCACTACCACAACTACCACCACTACCACAACTACCACCACTACCACAACTACCACCACTACCACAACTACCACCACTACCACAACTACCCCACTACCACAACTACCCCACTACCACAACTACCACCACTACCACAACTACCACCACTACCACAACTATCCCACTACCACAACTACCACCACTACCACAACTACCACCACTACCACAACTACCACCACTACCACAACTACCACCACTACCACAACTACCCCACTACCACAACTACCCCACTACCACAACTACCCCACTACCACAACTACCCCACTACCACAACTACCACCACTACCACAACTACCACCACTACCACAACTATCCCACTACCACAACTACCACCACTACCACAACTACCCCAACTACCACAACTACCCCACTACCACAACTACCACCACTACCACAACTACCCCACTACCACAACTACCACCACTACCACAACTACCCCACTACCACAACTACCCCACTACCACAACTACCCCACTACCACAACTACCCCACTACCACAACTACCACCACTACCACAACTACCACCACTACCACAGCTACCACCACTACCACAACTACCCCACTACCACAACTACCACCACTACCACAACTACCCCACTACCACAACTACCACCACAACTACCACCACTACCACAACTACCACTACCACAACTACCCCACTACCACAACTACCACCACTACCACAACTACCACCACTACCCACAACTACTACCACCACAACTACTACCACAACTACCCCAGGAAGTACTACCACAACTACTACCACAACTACCCCAGGAAGTACTACCACAACTACTACCACAACTACCCCAGGAAGTACTACCACAACTACTACCACAACTACCCCAGGAAGTACTACCACAACTACTACCACAACTACCCCACTACCACCACTACCACAACTAACACAACTACCCCACTACCACAACTACCACCACTACCACAACTACCACCACTACCACAACTACCACCACTACCACAACTACCACCACTACCACAACTACCCCACTACCACAACTACCCCACTACCACAACTACCACCACTACCACAACTACCACCACTACCACAACTACCACCACTACCACAACTACCCCACTACCACAACTACCACCACTACCACAACTACCCCACTACCACAACTACCACCACTACCACAACTACCACCACTACCACAACTACCCCACTACCACAACTACCCCACTACCACAACTACCACCACTACCACCACTACCACAACTACCCCACTACCACAACTACCACCACTACCACAACTACCACAACTACCCCACTACCACAACTACCCCACTACCACAACTACCACCACTACCACAACTACCACCACTACCACAACTACCACCACTACCACAACTACCCCACTACCACAACTACCCCACTACCACAACTACCACCACTACCACAACTACCACCACTACCACAACTACCCCACTACCACAACTACCCACTACCACAACTACCCCACTACCACAACTACCACCACTACCACAACTACCACCACTACCACAACTACCCCACTACCACAACTACCACCACTACCACAACTACCACCACTACCACAACTACCACCACTACCACAACTACCCCACTACCACAACTACCACCACTACCACAACTACCACCACTACCACAACTACCACCACTACCACAACTACCCCACTACCACAACTACCCCACTGCCACAACTACCCCACTACCAAAACTACCACAACTACCCCACTACCACAACTACCACCACTACCACAACTACCACAACTACCCCACTACCACAACTACCCCACTACCACAACTACCACCACTACCCCACTACCACCACTACCACAACTACCCCACTACCACAACTACCCCACTACCACAACTACCACCACTACCACAACTACCACCACTACCACAACTACCCCACTACCACAACTACCACCACTACCACAACTACCACCACTACCACAACTACCCCACTACCACAACTACCACCACTACCACAACTACCCCACTACCACAACTACCACCACTACCACAACTACCACCACTACCACAACTACCACCACTACCACAACTACCCCACTACCACAACTACCACAACTACCACCACTACCATTACTACCCCACTACCACAACTACCACCATTACCACAACTACCCCACTACCACAACTACCACCACTACCACAACTACCACCACTACCACAACTACCCCACTACCACAACTACCACCACTACCACAACTACCACCACTACCACAACTACCACCACTACCACAACTACCACCACTACCACAACTACCACCACTACCACAACTACCACCACTACCACAACTACCACCACTACCACAACTACCACCACTACCACAACTACCACCACTACCACAACTACCACCACTACCACAACTACCCCACTACCACAACTACCCCACTACCACAACTACCACCACTACCACAACTACCACCACTACCACAACTACCCCACTACCACAACTACCACCAGTACCACAATTACCACCACTACCACAACTACCACCACTACCACAACTACCACCACTACCACAACTACCCCACTACCACAACTACCACCACTACCACAACTACCACCACTACCACAACTACCACCACTACCACAACTACCACCACTACCACAACTACCACCACTACCACAACTACCACCACTACCACAACTACCCCACTACCACAACTACCACCATTCAGCACGGAGACATGGAGAAAGTGAAAGCAATAAATAATACCGGGATGATAATAAGAGGGTTACGCCTTTCTAACGTCGGAGAGAGAGTATCTCCCCACATTATTATTATTATTATTATTATTATTATTATTATTATTACTGGTTTAGGTTATCTCTGAAAGGGTCAGCCCGTCGTTAAAAACGTGAAAGCTTTGGAAGCCAGTGGGGAGGGAAGGTAATCAGGTTTTGAGCCAAGGAAGGAGAGGCTCTCTCTCCTCCCTTGGATCAAGAGCCACTCACCGGTATCTGATGGGATAAATTCTCCCAATTTTCTGCACACAGAAATCACTCCCTACAAGAGCAAAATACTTGACAGGGGAGCCGTGAGTACACTGAGATAGCACAGCAAGTGTAAGAAGTTCAAGACTGTTCAACAGCCTGCCATCAGACGCAAGAGGAATTGCCAACAGACCCCTGGCTGTCTTCCAGAATTGGATATGTTACTAAAGTCAGTATCTGACCAGCCAGGCTTTGGTTCGTACGTTGGATTGCTTGCAGGCCAGGAGTAACAGCCTGGTTGGTCAGGCCTTGCCTCACCGGTAGTCCTGGCCACAGCCGCGGGGGCGTTGACCCCCGAACAACCTCCAGACAGACTTGCTAGTCCAGTAGCTAACCATGGTAGTTAGTACACTTAACTAGCTAAAACCTACTAGCTATGTACCTCCCTGTAGGTTCTATTTAAGTAATTAGGTCAGATAAATGCGACTCAGTATCACCTGACGTCTAAAACTCTGAGTAGTAAAGAATAATAATAATAATAATAATAACTAATAATAATAACTAATATTAATAATAACTAATAATAATAACTAATATTAATAATAACTAATAATAATAATAATAACTAATAATAATAATAATAATAATAACTAATAATAATAACTAATAATAATAATAATAATAATAATAATAATAATAATAATAATAATAATAATAATAACTAATAATAATAATAATAATAATAATAATAATAATAATAATAATAATAATAATAATAATAATAACTAATAATAATAACTCAGTAAAGAAACAATAAACTATAATTTTTAAGCAGAGAAATATATTAGAATAATAATGATAATTAAGGGAATAAATTTTTACTGACGTACGAGTAAATGTCTGGCTTATTTATTTGTTTATTTATGGGATACGTCGCGAGAACTTCTTAGCGTCAGTACGTCAGCGTTCCTGCACGGCTGGAAAGTTGCTGTACTTGAGGGAACGATGGTACACGTACCCACACACACGTACCCACACACACGTACCCACATATTCACACACACACACACACACACACACACACACACACACACACACATACACACACACACATACACATACATGCACACATACATGCACACACATACATACAGCGTCTAATGGACAAGTGCCTAGGACAAAATGGTAACTAACACACACACGGCTCCTGGAGTTCAACCCCACCAAGTGTCAAGTCATGAAGATTGGGGAAGGGCAAAGAAGACCGCAGACGGAGTACAGTCTAGGGGGGCCAGAGACTACAAACCTCACTCAAGGAAAAAGATCTTGGGGTGAGTATAACACCAGGCACATCTCCTGAGGCGCACATCAACCAAATAACTGCTGCAGCATATGGGCGCCTAGCAAACCTCAGAACAGCATTCCGACATCTTAATAAGGAATCGTTCAGGACCCTGCACACTGTGTATGTTAGGCCCATATTGGAGTATGCGGCACCAGTTTGTAACCCACACCTAGCCAAGCACGTAAAGAAACTAGAGAAAGTGCAAAGGTTTGCAACAAGACTAGTCCCAGAGCTAAGGGGTATGTCCTACGAGGAGAGGTTAAGGGAAATCAAATTGACGACACTGGAGGACAGGAGAGATAGGGGGGACATGATAACGACATACAAAATACTGATAGGAATTGACAAGATGGACAAAGACAGGATGTTCCAGAGACTGGACACAGTAACAAGGGGACACAGTTGGAAGTTGAAGACACAGATGAATCACAGGGATGTTAGGAAGTATTTCTTCAGCTACAGTAGTCAGGAAGTGGAATAGTTTGGGAAACGATGTAGTGGAGGCAGGATCCATACATAGCTTTAAGCAGAGGTATGATAAAGCTCTCGGTTCAGGGAGAGTGACCTAGTGGCGACCAGTGAAGAGGCGGGGCCAGGAGCTTGGACTCGACCCTGCAACCTCAAGTAGGTGAGTACAACTAGGCGAGTACAACTAGGCGAGTACAACTAGGTGAGTACACACACACACACACACACACACACACACACACACACACACACACACACACACACACACACACACACCTCAGCCCAGCTGACAAAAAACAGCTCCATGTCAGTGGTATCACACGAGCAGTGTCAGCCACCGAGAATTTGTTACTCATTTTCGCTGGAAACTGCCAGTGGAATGTGGTGCTCATTCATGACTGGATGAACCCCGATTCGATACCCAGGAGAGTCGAAACGTATATATACGTTTCTCCCCCTGTTTATCAGTAAATAGGTACTTGGGCATTAGTAAACTGTTGTGGTAGCGATCAACAAGAAAAAAGAACAATAATGTAAATACGTTACATTCTTTAGCTGTGGGTTCTCTTAGCTCTTCTTTCTTCTTCTCCACCTCCTCCTACCCCTTCATTTTTCTTCTCATTTGTCGCCGTCTCCTTATTCCTTTCTCTTTTACTTCAACTCAGGCGGAAGAGACGCTTCGCTAGTACATAATTCGGGTCATCATTTGATCTTGTGGTTTTAACCTGCGTGTCTGGGGGCCGGCCGACCTTGCAAGACGAGTTCCTTGCCGTTGCAAAGGTCAAGTGCAAGTGTGCAGCCTCTCGCTGTGTTTATGTCAGACGACAAGAGTTTTTTAAGAAGCTTCCCAGCGGTGAGGAAGAGTGTTGACTCACCTGCCAAGACTGTCGTTTGTATGTTACGGTGAGATTAGTAACACACGGAGAATCTTTAATGTTAGCACGAAATGCCCCCGGTATGTTAGTGGCTTCCTGCTAACGCACTCTATGACAGATACAAAGTGGGAACGAATGCTGAGGTTCCCTGTCACACTAATGCAATATTTGACGATATCCTTATTGACTCTACTTGAGTTTCCCCCCTCAGGCTGACGGAATTTTGCACTATATATACGAGTAGTTGAAGACGGGAGGCAGAAGGGTGGTGAGAGAGGCATGTGGTTTGTGAGAGATACAGGAGGGTGGTGAGAGAGGCATGTGGTTGGTGAGAGAGGCAGGTGGGTGGCGAGAGAGGCAGGAGGGTGGTGCGAGAGAGGCAGGAGGGTGGTGGTGAAAGAGGCAGGAGGGTGGTGGTGAAAGAGGCAGGAGGGTGGTGGTGAGAGAGGCAGGAGGTGGTGGTGAGAGAGGCAGGAGGGTGGTGGTGAGAGAGGCAGGTGGGTGGTGGTGAGAGAGGCAGGGGGGGGGTGGTGAGAGAGGCAGGTGGGTGGTGGTGAGAGAGGCAGGTGGGTGGTGGTGAGAGAGGCAGGTGGGTGGTGGTGAGAGAGGCAGGTGGGTGGTGGTGAGAGAGGCAGGTGGGTGGTGGTGAGAGGCAGGTGGGTGGTGGTGAGAGAGGCAGGTGGGTGGTGAGAGAGGCAGGTGAGTGGTGAGAGAGGCAGAAGGGTGGTGAGAGAGGCAGAAGGGTGGTGAGAGAGGCAGGGCAACGTGTGGCAAGAATACTGGCTTATACAACAAGTAGGTTAGTAGGGAACCGGGCGCCTCCTCTCCTGCCATTACTGTGCCTGACCAGGTGACCAGTGAAGTACTGGAACGGAGAGAGAAAGCAAGGAGGGTGGAGAAAGCAGAGAGAACAGGATAATGAAGAAAGCAACGACAGGGTGAGAAAAAGACGAAAACATCAAGGAACAGGAGATAAAGGAAGATGACGAAAGCAATGACTAGAAAGATGAAGGAAGCACTGAGAAGGAGGGACAGTGACGCACTGGAATAGGAAAGACTGAATAATTACAAAGGAGAGGGAGATTAGTGAAGCAGGGGTAGGGGAAGAAAACTAATAAACCCCAGTACCTGAGAAGGAATGGGGGATTTAGAGGAGATGAGGAAGAGGGAAGGGAGAGAGAAAGGTGGAGAAGGTGCAAGGAGAAAGATGAGGTATGGAAGGAGCAGCGAAGCTGGTAAGTACAGGAGAGCACAACAGTGTGATGTATATACAAGAAACAGTGAGATATGACAAAGGAAGTCCTACTCACAGACATGGGCTCCACTCACAGGCATGGGCTCCACTCACAGACATGGGTTCCCACTTGCATGGGCTCCACTCACAGGCATGTTTTCCACTCACAGGCATGGGCTTCACTCACAGAAATGGGCTCCACTCATAGAAATGGGCTCCACTCACAGAAATGGGCTCCACTCACAGAAATGGGCTCCACTCACAGAAATGGGCTCCACTCACAGAAATGGGCTCCATTCACAGGCATAAATTCCACTCACAGGCATGGGTTCCACTCACAGGCATGGGCTCCATTCACAGGCATGGGCTCCACTCACAGAAATGGGCTCCACTCACAGATATGGGCTCCACTCACAGATATGGGCTCCACTCACAGATATGGGCTCCACTCACAGGCATAGATTCCACTCAGGCATGGGCTCCACTCACAGGCATGGGCTCCACTCTCAGAAATGGGCTCCACTCACATGCATGGGTTCCACTCACAGGCATGGGCTCCACTCACAGGCATGGGCTCCACTCACAGGCATGGGCTCCACTCACAGGCATGGGCTCCACTCACAGGCATGGGCTCCACTCACAGGCATGGGTTCCACTCACAGGCATGGGCTCCTCTCACAGGCATGGGCTCCACTCACAGGCATGGGCTCCACTCACAGGCATGGGCTCCACTCACAGGCATGGGCTCCACTCATAGAAAAAAAACCTTTGACCACAAATGTAATTCTCAATTAAGCATCTTCATACTCACTTTCAACACCCAATCACCAACCATCTGTTTTCACCCTTCACCAAGCTTAACTCTGTGGTGACTGTGGTGGTTAGCTGCTATGGGCGTTGTGGTAGTCGTTGCTGTTGTCGTAGTAGCTTGATGCTGGATGCTGGAAGCTGCTCAGGGGAAGGGAGTGGCTGGAACAATTACTGGATGAGAAATGCGTACCCGTTCTTCAATCAAGAGAGATTCTTCTCAGAATGGCGATTAATATTGCCCAACTCTGTTCTATCTTCGCTAAAGGGGAGGTTTATAATATAGCGAGCTTGATATAGCAACCTTCGCCTTGGCATCTGCAGGATGATATCCCGGGACACCAACATAGTCCACGGACCAAGAGAACTCCGCAACGTTACGTTGCATGTGGAGACACGCTAACCACTCCTGGATTTTTTTGGACCACAGTGTGGACAGAAGTATACTGGCCAGGACCCATTGGGAATCTAAGCAGACAGTGAACTGAGATTCGACTAAGCCAGCTAGCAGAACTAGACCAGATGGGGATCGAGTGGAGTTCCACAGTCAACATAGATGACTCATTTAGAAACCGTGCAGAGTACAAGTTCTCACCGGTGATCACCGCAAAGCCAACACCGCCTTCACTTTTTGACCCGTCAGTAAAGAACATTATCCCTAAAGCATTAACAAATTTATGCTCTTTGACCACAGATACATTAGGCTTCAGACCAGGAGAGCACCTCATTTCTCACCACCAAACACATGAAACCACTGACGAGAAAAGAGCGACCCAGCACAAACTGGGTACTAGGTGCATGCCGAACCCGAAACAGGCAGCACAGGCCTAGCTCCTCATGGCGGAAATTCAAGGAACATTCACCAGATTCAGTAAGAGGACGTGCAGAATGCACCCGTGCAGGGTCGTATACCTAGACGATAAACAGGGTTTAACAAGTGCAGAAGTTCAGCGTTGACTGAGGAGTGGAGTTGGCAGCGACACTCCAGCCTGGAACTACACAAGGCAGCAAGCAGGTGGAGCAGTGTTGAAAATAGTATAAAGTACCAACAAGTTGATGATTAAGATACATGTGCAACAGTTGGGTAGCTTTATTGTTAATACGCTTCGCCTCCGGTAGGCTTCATCAATCAAATACAGAAGAGAAGTATTGCAGGCAGCTGGAGTAGGGACGATGCGGGAGCATTGTCCACCGACGTACCACCCACCATCGGTGGGGAAGCACCTTAAGAACGTTGAAGATTGAGACACTTATGCAGCATATGGGAATCTTTATTCAGGAAACGTTTCGCCACACAGTGGCGAAACGTTTCCTGAATAAAGATTCCCATATGCTGCATAAGTGTCTCAATCTTCAACTTGTCGGTTTTTCAAACCATTCATCACACCTTAAGAACGTCTAGAACCCGCAGATCATAATAGACGGATGTTTGGTAGACACAGTGAGCAGTCATTAAGAAATAAGAGATATTGGCCAGACGGAGGTATTGCTAGTTTGATAACAGTGAGAGGACATAACGCACTGTAGACGGAGGTACCGCTAGTCTGGCATCAGTGACTGGACTGAACCCACCACAGACGGAAGCGCAGTTTCATGGTCAACAGTGACTGGACACAATTCGCCACATAAACTATAGCACCGTGTCATCCATTACAGTCGATGCAAGAATTTGTACGTGTGTAGCATCTTCGAAGACACAGCGAGCCTCCAAGCCGATATAAAACAGGTCTTCCAGTGGACCACTGACGGCAATATAATGTTCAATGAGGATAAATTCCCATTACTAAGTTGTTACAAAATTGAGGAAATTAAAAAAAAAAGGTTAAAATACAAGACAAACTCAAACCACTCAACAGAGTGGAAGTCTAATGTGAGAGACCTGGGAGTAATAATATCAGAGAATTTCACTCTCAAGAAACACAAGAATCTTCTTATCGTAACCACGAGGAAAATTATTTGATAGATAATAAAAACTTTCATGATGATATTTCAAGTCAATGGTAACACTTTTCCGGTCACCTGTCTTCTCTCATTTGAATTACTGCTCTGTGTACAGGAAACCTTTACTGATCTAATAACCTCAGCCAAGCACCTAAATTACTCTGAAGCAATACTGGTCACATTGCCCTTGTTTTAAAAGCACCGAATGAGTGCTCCCACACCTGCTTCTCTATCTGTTTGCAACCATACCCGAGTACGCAGCGCCAGGGTAAAGCCTTCTTCTAGTCAGTTCAAGGAAAACTAGTAGATAGTCAACATTGCAACAGACTGAGGGAGGAGACAGTGAGGTCACAGTTGATGCCGCTGGTACAGACAAGTCACAGAAATGCTGGCTGTGAAATCTCATATTGTAAGCGTCGTGGATCACTGGTTCAGAATTTTGCCTCATACGCCAGCACCACGGTTCGAGTCCCTGTCCTTTCTGTTTATTTATATATTATATATATATATATATATATATATATATATATATATATATATATATATATATATATATATATATATATATATATATATATATGCAAAACAACCACTCTGAAAGAATAGAGAAATTCCAAGCGCTTTCGTGACTACTCACATTATCATAGTTCCTTGATAATGTGAGTAGTCACGAAAGCGCTTGGAATTTCTCTATTCTTTCAGAGTGGCTGTTTTGCATATTTTGAAATCACCTGTTTACTGTGATCTTATTGCATATATATATATATATATATATATATATATATATATATATATATATATATATATATATATATATATATATATATGCGTGTTTAGCGCTTCCCCATACCCCCCACCATACAGTATTATACTTCTTGGTTCAACACACAGATGCTGCAGTCTGGAGGTAATATTTGTGTCATGGGACAATACTGGAGTTTAATTCCTCGGATTTCATCTTAAATGTTGATTATTATGCAACTTCTCTAACATGAAGGAGGTTGCGTGATATGGTATCATTAAAACGAAGTACGTTAACGGGGCTGCGCAACTTGGAATTGCCAAAACGGCGTATGTAATGGGGGTTGCACACTGTTGCATTGCTACGATGCACTAATTCCATCTTAGGCGAAATTGAATTATGGGTCAAATATTTGGCTAACCAGCACTTGCACTGTGACTAACTCTGCCATCAAAGAAATGTTGAAATGCAATCATTTTGATCACCATAAATGTCGATATTATGTTGATTATTATATTTGCATATCAGTGCTCCACTATGGTAATTAATGTGTCCATTAAGGTGTGAACGATGATCATCTTACCTCTCTTAGTTTGTTGACGCTCCGGTTTAATATCCTCAATGTGTAGATTATGATGTATATTTATCGCCTACGTTCTAAGAAGTACATTTGTAGGAACTTGAAGCACTCCCAGTAAATTAGGTGCGTGACTGAATGCTCCACCACCATCCACAAGTGTCCACTTCCACTAAGGTGAGGCTACTGAACCTTGACACTGTTTTACACTTTTAACTCTGGGGACAACCCACGAGAATGGGAAATCCTTCTTCCTGTGTCTCTGATATTTCTCCCTTCTGTCCGATAAAGCTTCTCCAGGTGGGTGATGTAACGTTCTGAGTGTTGACAGATGTTTTGGGAGGATTTATACAGTGGTGAACCAATCAGAAAGTAATGTTTTTCCACTTTAAATCGACAAGACCGTAGCAAAACTTGTCTCCAGAAACTAAGCTCCATAACCCCGCTCTTGCCAGCAAATGTGTTTCTTTCGCTAAATTTATATTTCCACTAAATAATATTCAGTTCGGATCATTATAATCAACATTATACTACTGGAGCGTTGTTTTAAATTCTGGATTGAGAGTTTCAATAATGGAATAATTCTTTCTCGCATAATTATTGTGTTTATTATCTACTTGGTACTTGGCAACACTTTTGTTTACGTTTAACAAACCAAATATGACGCTGCTCGTTAATTAACTTGAATGAAACAAAGTGTTTAAGTTATATACACTGAGTAGTGTATATATCTCAGTGTATATACACTAAGAGGTCTTTGTCTTTCAGCTTATTTACACTGAAAGGAAATTATATATATATATATATATATATATATATATATATATATATATATATATATATATATATATATATATATATATATATATATTATTATTATTTTTTTTTTTTTTTTTTTTTTTTTTTTTTTTTTTTTTTTTTTATTATCACACTGGCCGATTCCCACCAAGGCAGGGTGGCCCGAAAAAGAAAAACTCTCACCATCATTCACTCCATCACTGTCTTGCCAGAAGGGTGCTTTACACTACAGTTTTTAAACTGCAACATTAACACCCCTCCTTCAGAGTGCAGGCGAATAGGCAGAACTTGCGATCTTGGCTTAAATAGCAACGTTCATCTTGCCATATAGGACAAGTGAAAATTTGTGTATGTAACAATTTCGCCAAAATCATTCTGAACCTAACGAAAAAAATATATTTCACTGTGTTTGTTTAGTATTAAATTACTGATGAACTTTTTTCAAGGGTTCTTAAAGAGTGTTAAAATGGAACTCTGTGAACTTTTGAATAGACTGATGCAGTGGTCGGAGAAGTGGCAGATGCAGTTTAATATTGACAAATGCAAAGTTCTAAATGTTGGACAGGACAATAACCATGCGACATATAAACTAAATAATGTAGATCTTAATATTACTGATTGCAAAAAGGATTTAGGAGTTCTGGTTAGCAGTAATCTAAAACCAAGACAACAGTGCATTAGTGTTCGCAATAAAGCTAACAGAATTCTTGGCTTCATATCTAGAAGTATAAATAATAGAAGTCCTCAGGTTGTTCTTCAACTCTATATATCCTTGGTTAGGCCTCATTTAGACTATGCTGCACAGTTCTGGTCACCGTATTACAGAATGGATATAAATGCTCTGGAAAACGTACAGAGGAGGATGACAAAGTTGATCCCATGTATCAGAAATCTTCCCTATGAGGATAGACTGAGGCCCTGAATCTGCACTCTCTCGAAAGGCGTAGAATTATGGAGGATGTGATCGAGGTGTATAAATGGAAAACAGGAATAAATAAAGGGGATGTAAATAGTGTGCTGAAAATTTCCAGCCAATTCTCTGGAAAATGTACAAAGGAGGATGACAAAGTTGATCCCATGTATCAGAAACCTTCCCTATGAGGATAGACTGAAGGCCCTGAAACTGCACTCTCTAGAAAGACGTAGAATTAGGGGGGATATGATTGAGGTGTATAAATGGAAGACAGGAATAAATAAAGGGGATGTAAATAGTGTGCTGAAAATATCTAGCATAGACAGGACTCGCAGCAATGGTTTTAAGTTGGAAAAATTCAGATTCAGGAAGGATATAGGAAAGTACTGGTTTGGTAATAGAGTTGTGGATGAGTGGAACAAACTCCCAAGTACCGTTATAGAGGCCAGAACGTTGTGTAGCTTTAAAAATAGGTTGGATAAATACATGAGTAGATGTGGGTGGGTGTGAGTTAGACCTGATAGCTTGTGCTACCAGGTCGGTTGCCGTGTTCCTCCCTTAAGTCAATGTGACCTGACCTGACTAGGTTGGGTGCATTGGCTTAAGCCGGTAGGAGACTTGGACCTGCCTCGCATGGGCCAGTAGGCCTTCTGCAGTGTTCCTTCGTTCTTATGTTCTTATGTTCTTAAGACAGGACTCACAGCAGTGGTTTCATGTTGGAAAAATTCAGATTCAGGAAGGATATAGGAAAGTACTGGTTTGGTAATAGAGTTGTGGATGAGTGGAACAAACTCTCGAGTACAGTTATTCAGGCTAAAACGTTGTGTAGTTTTAAAAATAGATTAGATAAATACATGAGTGGGTGTGGGTGGGTGTGAGTTGGACCTGACTAGCTTGTGCTGCTGGGTCTGGTGCCGTGCTCCTTCCTTGAGTGGAGTTGACCAGACTGGGTGGGTCATTGAGCTAATCCGGGGGGAGGGACATGGACCTGCTCCGCATGGGTCAGTAGGCTTGTTGCAGAGTTCCTTCTTTCTTATGTTCTTATGTTCTAATAAGGTTAGGTAAGTTTTCTAAGATTCTTTTGGTGCAAAATTAAAATTTTTTACTTTAACATTAATGAAAAAAAATATATCTTTAAACGTATAAAAGAAAATTTCAGAAAGGACTTAATTTAAATGAGTTCTTGCTAATTGACCAGTTTTACATATTCGACACGACATATATATATATATATATATATATATATATATATATATATATATATATATATATATATATATATATATATATATATATATATATATATATATATATATATAATTTCCTGTTGCAACAAAAAAAATAATGAATATTTGGCAGTGAGAGGTAGGCAGCCACATGGAGATAATAACAGAATGAAAGTATCTCTATATTTTCTCCTCCAATTAAGGTCTTCTTCAGCAGATGGGAACCTCAGATGGACGTCGAGATACACAAACTTTTACTAATGTGTTCCTGTCACACTGTGGGTTCCTCCAATTCATGTTATTTCCTTTTGATTAACTATGACCAGTGTACAGAAATCCCACTTTGACAGCTAATTCTCTTTTTCTCTCTCTAGTTGGTGCAGGTTCTGCTGGCGCTGTGGTGGCAAACCGCTTGTCGGAGGACCCAGCCTTCAGTGTACTGCTGCTGGAGGCTGGAGGAGACGAGACTGAGATTAGTGATGTGCCAGCCCTGGCAGGCTACCTGCAGCTCTCAAAGATGGACTGGATATACAAGACTGAACCTCAGGAGTCAGCTTGCCTGGCTATGGCTGGCAGGGTAAGTCTCTACTACCACCATCACCACCACCACCACCGCCACCACCACCACCACCACCACCACCACCACCACCACCACTACCACCACTACCTCTTCCTGCCTATATATACCCGTCCTGCTCTACTTCTCGTTAGTGTGACTTTGTAAGTGGTCCAAGTCGGACCGAAACGTCGTCGTAAGCTCCTCTCTTCTATGTGCGGGTTATTTGTGTATAAGTCTCTCTCTCTCTCTCTCTCTCTCTCTCTCTCTCTCTCTCTATCTCTCTCTCTCTCTCTCTCTCTCTCTCTCTTTCTCTCTCTCTCTCTTTTTTTTTTTTTTTTTTTTTTTTTTTTTTTTTTTGTTTTTTTTTTTTTTTTTTTTTTTTTTTTTTTTTACACATGGTTTGACAAGGTTAAGGATCCCTAGCTTTATTGTCAAGCTATTTACAGGTTAAGGATTCCTAACTTTATTGGCAAGCTAAGAGCTGTTACCTACATCAGCTCATTTGAAAGCATTTTTATTGTTATGAGACATACAAGTAGGGAACAGGATGAAGTTGGAGCCATCTGTGGGCCAGCATTTTGATTTGATCAACTGACTTTATCTCGTTGACATCATTATGCTATACTAATGTGTTCCATACTCGAGTCATCCTGGGTATATATGATCTCAGATGGAGTGATGTTCTGGAGAAGGGTACAGCCAGAGTGAAGTTGCTGCTTTCTGCCCGTCTTGTGGTATAGAAGCTTGCTTCACGCTGTCCTCGAAGTGGATCCAAGTGTGGTATTTTGACAATATTGGCCTTGTACATAACAGTAAGGCCACCCACATCTCTCCTGTGTTGAAGGCTCTGCTGAAATGACAGATCTATCCAGGATGGGTCCAGGCGAGAGATGAGGCGTCTTGCTCTGTTCTCTACTCTGTCAAAGCAGCCGCAGATGAGAGGGGGGGACAGGCAAACCAAGAAAGTGGAGCATACTCAAGGTGTGAGCGTACTTGTGCCTCGTACAGAATCTTGCAACCCCTACTGACAAGCAGATGAGAGATATGGCGAAGTGCTGTAAGCTTCCTGGCTGCCTTGTTTGCAAGATTTACAACATGGTTCTTCATGGTTAGTTTGGAGTCAAATTTCACCCCAAGGATATCAACTTCTTCTCCAGGTGCCAACACCCTCCCATTTATCCTTACTACTGCACCAGCATTACCATCATGGTGCCTAGAGACGATCATCATTTGCATTTTCTCAGGTGCAAATGTTACTTGCCATGTATTTCCCCAAGCTGATATAGCTCTTAGCTGGTGATTGGTGTAGCTTAGAGCAGCTGGCATTTCTTCTCTTGGATAAGTGAATGTCAGTGTACAGTCGTCTGCATATGCATGTGATTCTGGGATGAGATGAAGAAGGTCGTTGAAGTAGACATTCCATAACAATGGTCCCAGCACGCTTCCTTGTGGAACACTTGCAACACTAGATCTTCCTACTGAGTCCCTTGATGCTGGCGAAGGGCTCTTGATCAGAGGACTTAGAGTTGCTCTTACCTTCCTTATATTAAACCTTATTGCCACTTCTCCAAGCGTTATATGAACCCCTTAGGTTTAGTGTTTTTCAATATTAATAATAATAATAATAATAATAATAATAATAATAGTTCTCTAAACATGTCTGAATCTTCTTGTCTATTCATAACCTCATCCATGCAAAAGGGCACCTGTGAGCAACTTTGGGCACCTGTGAGCAGCTTAGAGCACCTGTGATCACCTTAGGGCGCCCTCGGGCACTTTTGGGGAGTGTCTGGAATGGATCTAATGATCGTATTAAATCATATAATTGTATACACCATTTCATATACTCCTCACACAGTATATAGACCGAGACATACGCATTTTTTATTGTATATACATCAACGTGATTAAGGGAAGGATTCCCCCTGTGGAGTTTATTGGTTAATAAAGTCCCTGGTGGGCGAAACGTCTTCACATTAAAGAGCCATAAGCGGCAGTTTGTGTCTTGTTTACATACTGTGGCTCGTATGGTAAATGTATGGAATAATTTATGTTTATATCTGAATTCCGATCTGGGATTGACATTCTGTGTCCCGGTTCAGGAGGCCTCGGCCTTCAAACACCCTTCCTCTTTCTCATTCTCCTCCTCCTCCATCTTCTGCTTTACTAGCCTTGTCTCACTTAGATAATACACAATAGTCCTAAAGTTAGGTAGAAGTAGGTAGTTCTCAGTAGCTAGCCTCGGAGTGGACTGCCAAGTGTTCTATTATCTCTCAATCTCGTGTACATGAGATGGCTGTTGAAGCCACGGTGTTGTGACTTATGCTTCTTGGTGATTACCTGGTTTATTCATTGTGGTCCTCAGCGGTGTAATTGGCCGAGGGGCAAGGTAATGGGAGGGTCGTCCGTGCTGAACTACATGTTGTACGTGAGAGGTAACAGACGTGACTACGACCAGTGGGAAGCCCTCGGCAACCCCGGCTGGGGCTTCAACACTGTCCTACACTACTTCAAGAAGTCAGAAGACAACAGGAACCCTTACATCGCCAAGAATCGTGAGTATAACAGCAGCAACTTTTTCCAATAGCCTTTTTTTCGTATCTTATCTCCGAGAAACATTAGCGTGCTTGATAAATGCAAAAATATCGGAAATGGAGTCACAGGATCAGTGCTTACCGACCCCTTTCGGCTCACTCTTGTCAAACACCATATTTCAAGCATTGTATATTTATCCTGACTTGACCTGATTCTCTGGGTCACAGAGCGCTATCACGGCACGGGTGGTTACCTGACGGTGCAGGAGGCACCCTGGAGGACCCCCCTCGCCACCGCCTTCGTCGAGGGAGGCATCGAGCTGGGCTACGAGAACAGGGACTACAACGCTGAGTTCCAGACAGGTGGGTTCGGTTAGAGTCCGTGTTTCCCGGTCGGTCGGGTTCAGTTCGAGGAGGGAGTGTGTCGCTGCTTGCTTGCCGCGGTCCTCATCAATCTTTTTTTCGCACATTATATACCACGACGTGTTTCTCTAAGCGTATATACACCAAGGGTTGTATAACTCTCAATGTATATACACCGATGGTTGTATAACTCTCAGTGTATATATACCGAGGGTTGTATAACTCTCAGTGTATATATACCGAGGGTTGTATAACTCTCGGTGTATATATACCGAGAGTTGTATAACTCTCGGTGTATACACCGAGGGTTATATAACTCTCGGTGTATATATACCGAGGGTTGTATAACTCTCGGTGTATACACCGAGGGTTGTATAACTCTCAGTGTATATATACCGAGGGTTGTATAACTCTCAGTGTATATATACCGAGGGTTGTATAACTCTCGGTGTATATACACCAAGGGTTGTATAACTCTCAATGTATATACACCGAGGGTTGTATAACTCTCAGTGTATATATACCGAGGGTTGTATAACTCTCAGTGTATATACACCGAGGGTTGTATAACTCTCGGTGTATATACAATAAAAGGAATCCCTCATTGTTAACACATTGATGTGTTTCAGCGTATATACGCAGAGAAGTGTGCACCTCAGCGTATGTACGCCGAGAAGTGTGCACCTCAGCGTATGTACGCCGAGAAGTGTGCACCTCAGCGTATGTACGCCGAGAAGTGTGCACCTCAGCGTATGTACGCAGAGAAGTGTGCACCTCAGCGTATGTACGCAGAGAAGTGTGCACCTCAGCGTATGTACGCCGAGAAGTGTGCACCTCAGCGTATGTACGCCGAGAAGTGTGCACCTCAGCGTATGTACGCCGAGAAATGTGCACCTCAGCGTATGTACGCCGAGAAGTGAGCACCTCAGCATATGTATGCTGAGAAGTGTGCACCTCAGCGTATGTACGCCGAGAAGTGTGCACCTCAGCGTATGTACGCCGAGAAATGTGCACCTCAGCGTATGTACGCCGAGAAGTGAGCACCTCAGCGTATGTATGCCGAGAAGTGTGCACCTCAGCGTATGTACGCTGAGAAGTGTGCACCTCAGCGTATGTACGCCGAGAAGTGTGCACCTCAGCGTATGTACGCCGAGAAGTGAGCACCTCTGCGTATGTACGCCGAGAAATGTGCACCTCAGCGTATGTACGCCGAGAAGTGAGCACCTCTGCGTATGTACGCCGAGAAGTGAGCACCTCAGCATATGTATGCCGAGAAGTGTGCACCTCTGCGTATGTACGCCGAGAAGTGTGCACCTCAGCGTATGTACGCCGAGAAGTGAGCACCTCTGCGTATGTACGCCGAGAAGTGAGCACCTCAGCATATGTATGCCGAGAAGTGTGCACCTCAGCGTATGTACGCCGAGAAGTGTGCACCTCAGCGTATATACGCCGAGAAGTGTGCACCTCAGCGTATGTACGCCGAGAAGTGTGCACCTCAGCGTATGTACGCCGAGAAGTGTGCACCTCAGCGTATATACGCCGAGAAGTGAGCACCTCAGCGTATATACGCCGAGAAGTGTGCACCTCAGCGTATATACGCCGAGAAGTGTGCACCTCAGCGTATATACGCCGAGAAGTGAGCACCTCAGCGTATATACGCCGAGAAGTGAGCACCTCAGCGTATATACGCCGAGAAGTGAGCACCTCAGCGTATATACGCCGAGAAGTGTGCACCTCAGCGTATATACGCCGAGAAGTGTGCACCTCAGCGTATATACATCAAATTTACTCTAAATTAATTTTACTCTAAATTAATGTTTTTTATATAAACTTTGAAATTTTCCAAAACAAATCTTGAATTTTTTTCCCAAAACGTGAAAATACTGCGAAATATTAAAGTTTTTTCCCTTTTCATATAAATGTTAGAATTTTGATCATTTTTTCCCTTAAAATGCAATGTTAATTATTTTTTTTTTTTTATTATCACACCGGCCGATTCCCACCAAGGCAGGGTGGCCCGAAAAAGAAAAACTTTCACCATCATTCACTCCATCACTGTCTTGCCAGAAGGGTGCTTTACACTACAGTTTTTAAACTGCAACATTAACACCCCTCCTTCAGAGTGCAGGCACTGTACTTCCCATCTCCAGGACTCAAGTCCGGCCTGCCGGTTTCCCTGAATCCCTTCATAAATGTTACTTTGCTCACACTCCAACAGCACGTCAAGTATTAAAAACCATTTGTCTCCATTCACTCCTATCAAACACGCTCACGCATGCCTGCTGGAAGTCCAAGCCCCTCGCACACAAAACCTCCTTTACCCCCTCCCTCCAACCCTTCCTAGGCCGACCCCTACCCCGCCTTCCTTCCACTACAGACTGATACACTCTTGAAGTCATTCTGTTTCGCTCCATTCTCTCTACATGTCCAAACCACCTCAACAACCCTTCCTCAGCCCTCTGGACAACAGTTTTGGTAATCCCGCACCTCCTCCTAACTTCCAAACTACGAATTCTCTGCATTATATTCACACCACACATTGCCCTCAGACATGACATCTCCACTGCCTCCAGCCTTCTCCTCGCTGCAACATTCATCACCCACGCTTCACACCCATATAAGAGCGTTGGTAAAACTATACTCTCATACATTCCCCTCTTTGCCTCCAAGGACAAAGTTCTTTGTCTCCACAGACTCCTAAGTGCACCACTCACTCTTTTTCCCTCATCAATTCTATGATTCACCTCATCTTTCATAGACCCATCCGCTGACACGTCCACTCCCAAATATCTGAATACGTTCACCTCCTCCATACTCTCTCCCTCCAATCTGATATTCAATCTTTCATCACCTAATCTTTTTGTTATCCTCATAACCTTACTCTTTCCTGTATTCACCTTTAATTTTCTTCTTTTGCACACCCTACCAAATTCATTCACCAATCTCTGCAACTTCTCTTCAGAATCTCCCAAGAGCACAGTGTCATCAGCAAAGAGCAGCTGTGACAACTCCCACTTTGTGTGTGATTCTTTATCTTTTAACTCCACGCCTCTTGCCAAGACCCTCGCATTTACTTCTCTTACAACCCCATCTATAAATATATTAAACAACCACGGTGACATCACACATCCTTGTCTAAGGCCTACTTTTACTGGGAAAAAATTTCCCTCTTTCCTACATACTCTAACTTGAGCCTCACTATCCTCGTAAAAACTCTTCACTGCTTTCAGTAACCTACCTCCTACACCATACACTTGCAACATCTGCCACATTGCCACCCTATCCACCCTGTCATACGCCTTTTCCAAATCCATAAATGCCACAAAGACCTCTTTAGCCTTATCTAAATACTGTTCACTTATATGTTTCACTGTAAACACCTGGTCCACACACCCCCTACCTTTCCTAAAGCCTCCTTGTTCATCTGCTATCCTATTCTCCGTCTTACTCTTAATTCTTTCAATTATAACTCTACCATACACTTTACCAGGTACACTCAACAGACTTATCCCCCTATAATTTTTGCACTCTCTTTTATCCCCTTTGCCTTTATACAAAGGAACTATGCATGCTCTCTGCCAATCCCTAGGTACCTTACCCTCTTCCATACATTTATTAAATAATTGCACCAACCACTCCAAAACTATATCCCCACCTGCTTTTAACATTTCTATCTTTATCCCATCAATCCCGGCTGCCTTACCCCCTTTCATTTTACCTACTGCCTCACGAACTTCCCCCACACTCACAACTGGCTCTTCCTCACTCCTACAAGATGTTATTCCTCCTTGCCCTATACACGAAATCACAGCTTCCCTATCTTCATCAACATTTAACAATTCCTCAAAATATTCCTTCCATCTTCCCAATACCTCTAACTCTCCATTTAATAACTCTCCTCTCCTATTTTTAACTGACAAATCCATTTGTTCTCTAGGCTTTCTTAACTTGTTAATCTCACTCCAAAACTTTTTCTTATTTTCAACAAAATTTGTTGATAACATCTCACCCACTCTCTCATTTGCTCTCTTTTTACATTGCTTCACCACTCTCTTAACTTCTCTCTTTTTCTCCATATACTCTTCCCTCCTTGCATCACTTCTACTTTGTAAAAACTTCTCATATGCTAACTTTTTCTCCCTTACTACTCTCTTTACATCATCATTCCACCAATCGCTCCTCTTCCCTCCTGCACCCACTTTCCTGTAACCACAAACTTCTGCTGAACACTCTAACACTACATTTTTAAACCTACCCCATACCTCTTCGACCCCATTGCCTATGCTCTCATTAGCCCATCTATCCTCCAATAGCTGTTTATATCTTACCCTAACTGCCTCCTCTTTTAGTTTATAAACCTTCACCTCTCTCTTCCCTGATGCTTCTATTCTCCTTGTATCCCATCTACCTTTTACTCTCAGTGTAGCTACAACTAGAAAGTGATCTGATATATCTGTGGCCCCTCTATAAACATGTACATCCTGAAGTCTACTCAACAGTCTTTTATCTACCAATACATAATCCAACAAACTACTGTCATTTCGCCCTACATCATATCGTGTATACTTATTTATCCTCTTCTTCTTAAAATATGTATTACCTATAACTAAACCCCTTTCTATACAAAGTTCAATCAAAGGGCTCCCATTATCATTTACACCTGGCACCCCAAACTTACCTACCACACCCTCTCTAAAAGTTTCTCCTACTTTAGCATTCAAGTCCCCTACCACAATTACTCTCTCACTTGGTTCAAAGGCTCCTATACATTCACTTAACATCTCCCAAAATCTCTCTCTCTCCTCTGCATTCCTCTCTTCTCCAGGTGCATACACGCTTATTATGACCCACTTCTCGCATCCAACCTTTACTTTAATCCACATAATTCTTGAATTTACACATTCATATTCTCTTTTCTCCTTCCATAACTGATCATTTAACATTACTGCTACCCCTTCCTTTGCTCTAACTCTCTCAGATACTCCAGATTTAATCCCATTTAATATTCTCCTTTTTTCTCCCCCCCCCCAGGGTTCATGATCCCACAGGGTACGTTGCGACGGGGGTCACGATGTTCCACCAGCAAGGCTTTCATCCGTCCCGTCAGGCTGAGACCTAACCTACACGTCGCTATGCACTCCTTCGTCACTAAGGTACTCTCTCTCTCTCTCTCTCTCTCTCTCTCTCTCTCTCTCTCTCTCTCTCTCTCTCTCTTCTGCATTTTCTATCAATCCCAGTAGGGTGGGATACTCGTTTCTGAGATATGAGACACATGTGTGTGACACCTGTGTATCTTTGGAGATGTTGACACGGCTCTTACAGTTTAATGAGATGATATACGAGGACAGTGTAAGATGAGGCGATCAGTCCCTCAACCTAGAGAATGATACACAGATAACCTCCTATCAGGATTGAGGGACTGACACTCTACTGTTAAGGTTGAGGGATTGACATTCTACTATTAAGGCTGAGGGGCTGACACTCTACTATTAAGGCTGAGGGGCTGACACTCTACTGTTAAGGCTGAGGGATCGACACTCTACTATTAAGGCTGAGGGGCTGACACTCTACTATTAAGGCTGAGGGGCTGACACTCTACTATTAAGGCTGAGGGACTGACACTCTATTATTAAGGCTGAGGACTGACACTCTATTATTAAGGCTGAGGGACTGACAATCTATTATTACGGCTGAGGGACTGATACTCTACTATTAAGGCTGAAGGACTGACACTCTATTATTAAGGCTGAGGGACTGACATTCTATTATTAAGGCTGAGGGACTGACATTCTACTATTAAGGCTGAGGACTGACACTCTACTATTAAGGCTGAGGGAGTGATACTCTCCTATCAAGACTGACAACCTCCTATCAAGGCTAAGGGACTGATTCCTTAAAATTACTTCTATTGCCTCCAGTGTTATTTTCTCTCGTGTAGCATTTGTTCTATTAGTGGATTTGATTTGTGAAGGACCTGCCTAGTATGGGCCAGCAGGCTTGTTGCAGTGTTCCTCCTTTCTTATGTTCTTATGTATTCAACTGAAGAAGCCTGCTGCAGAGGCGAGATATTTCACCAGTAAAGATACGCAAGTGTTCCACACTCGTCTTATTCTTCAGTGACTAATTTCTTTCCTAATGACTCCCCAGTGGCCGACAACTATCTCACTTGCTCTGTCTCCTTATCTTTCAGATTCTTATAGACCCGCATACCAAGCGAGCCTACGGTGTGGAGTTCCTTCGCCATGGGCACACGCAGGTGGTACTGGCGAAGAAGGAGATCATCTTGTCAGCTGGCTCCATCAACTCGCCCCAGCTGCTCATGTTGTCTGGGATAGGTCCAGCCAAGCAACTCCAGTCACACGGGGTAGGTACCGAGCTCTCTGTCTGCCTGTCTGTCTGTCTGTCTGTCTGTCTGTCTGTCTCTCTCTCTCTCTCTCTCTCTCTCTCTCTCTCTCTCTCTCTCTCTCTCTCTCTCTGACGTCAACATGACTCACGAAATCGTAATGACACGATTGCGACGGGCTGGAGTTTTGAGACTCTCTGACCGCGGGTTTAATCCCGGCCGGGGTATGGTCTCTCTCTCTCTCTCTCTCTCTCTCTCTCTCTCTCTCTCTCTCTCTCTCTCTCTCTCTCTCTCTCTCTCTCAAAAGGATATGTATTTTGTTAGGAGAAATAGGACTCTTTCTCCCACTGAGAGGGTTGACCCGCTCAGTTGAATGGGCATCCCTCTCTGTCTAAGCAATCAAGGTCCCAGAACCGAAACGTTTTCTAATAAATACTTCTCTGTACAACTTAAAATATAACACAGAAATCATTTTTCGTGTCCCAAGATTCTTTTTTTCAATTATTTCTTTACAGTACGACGTTCCGATAAAACCATTCTTGGTTCTTAATTTTATGGTAGGTCCTTAAAAGCTGACGTTTAGTCATGCACCACAGGCGGAACCAGGAGCTAAGTCTTGACTCCCGGCAACTACAATTGGATGACCACAATTCGAGTTCTGAAGTTAATGAGCATGATCTGGTAGAGAAGACTGAGGGAGCTGAAGCTTACGCCACTAGACGAACGATGGATTAGAGGAGACATGATCGCGACGTGCATGATACATATGGGTATTAACATGTTCTGACACATGTACAGTTCCAGAACATGTGGACGAAGATGGAAGACGATCACTTAGAAGAGTCCAAGGAATAAGACACATAATGCACTTCACGGAACTTTACTGTGAAGAGTTGATACTGTCAACCAAGTTATTTAATTCCCCTCTGGAGTGAATTTCCTGGCCTTATTTTATACCTTTCTTCCCTCCATCCCTTCCCCCCCCTACTCTCCTTCCCTTCATCCTTTCCTTTTACCCTACTCTCCTTCCCTTCATCCCTTCCTTCTACACTACTCTCCTTCCCTTCATCCCTTCCTTCTACCCTACTCTTCTTCCCTTCATCCCTTCCTTCTACCTACTCTCCTTCCCTTCATCCCTTCCTTCTACCCTACTCTCCTTCCTTCATCCCTTCCTTCTACCCTACTCTCCTTCCTTCATCCCTTCCTTCTACCCTACTCTCCTTCCCTTCATCCTTTCCTTTCTACCCTACTCTCCTTCCTTCATCCCTTCCTTCTACCCTACTCTCCTTCCTTCATCCCTTCCTTCTACCCTACTCTCCTTCCCTTCATCCCTTCCTTCTACCTACTCTCCTTTCCTTCATCCTTTCCTTCTACCCTACTCTCCTTCCCTTCATCCCTTCCTTCTACCCTACTCCTTCCCTTCATCCCTTCCTTCTACCCTACTCTCCTTCCCTTCATCCTTTCCTTCTACCCTACTCTCCTTCCCTTCATCCCTTCCTTCTACCCTACTCTCCTTCCCTTCATCCTTTCCTTCTACCCTACTCTCCTTCCCTTCATCCTTTCCTTCTACCCTACTCTCCTTCTCTTCATCCTTTCCTTCTACCCTACTCTCTTCCCTTCATCCTTCCTTCTACCCTACTCTCCTTCCCTCCATCCTTCCTTCTACCCTACTCTCCTTCCCTTCATCCTTCCTTCTACCCTCTCTCCTTCCTTCATCCTTTCCTTCTACCCTACTCTCCTTTCCTTCATCCTTTCCTTCTACCCTACTCTCCTTCCCTTCATCCCTTCCTTCTACCCTACTCTCCTTCCCTTCATCCCTTCCTTCTACCCTACTCTCCTTCCCTTCATCCCTTCCTTCTACCCTACTCTCCTTCCCTTCATCCCTTCCTTCTACACTACTCTCCTTCCCTTCATCCTTTCCTTCTACCCTACTCTCCTTCCCTTCATCCTTTCCTTCTACCCTACTCTCCTTCCCTTCATCCTTTCCTTCTACCCTACTCTCCTTCCCTTCATCCCTTCCTTCTACCCTACTCTCCTTCCCTTCATCCCTTCCTTCTACCCTACTCTCCTTCCATTCATCCCTTTCCTTCTACCCTACTCTCCATCCCTTCATCCCTTCCTTCTACCCTACTCTCCTTCCCTTCATCCCTTCCTTCTACCCTACTCTCCTTCCCTTCATCCCTTCCTTCTACCACTACTCTCCTTCCATTCATCCCTTTCCTTCTACCCTACTCTCCTTCTCTTCATCCTTTCCTTCTACCCTACTCTACTTCCCTTCATCCCTTCCTTCTACCCTACTCTCCTTCCCTTCGTCCCTTCCTTCTACCCTACTCTCCTTCCCTTCATCCCTTCCTTCTACCCTACTCTCCTTCCCTTCATCCTTTCCTTCTACCCTACTCTCCTTCCCTTCATCCCTTCCTTCTACCCTACTCTCCTTCCCTTCATCCCTTCCTTCTACCCTACTCTTCTTCCCTTCATCCCTTCCTTCTACCCTACTATCCATCCCTTCATCGTTTCCTTCTACCCTACTCTCCTTCCCTACATCCCTTCCTTCTACCCTACTCTCCTTCCCTTCATCCCTTCCTTCTACACTACTCTTCCCTTCATCCTTTCCTTCTACCCTACTCTCCATCCCTTCATCCCTTCCTTCTACCCTACTCTCCTTCCCTTCATCCCTTCCTTCTACCCTACTCTCCTTCCCTTCATCCCTTCCTTCTACACTACTCTCCTTCCCTTCATCCCTTCCTTCTACCCTACTCTTCTTCCCTTCATCCCTTCCTTCTACCCTACTCTCCTTCCCTTCATCCCTTCCTTCTACCCTACTCTCCTTCCCTACATCCCTTCCTTCTACCCTACTCTCCTTCCCTCCATCCCTTCCTTCTACCCTACTCTCCTTCCCTTCATCCTTTCCTTCTACCCTACTCTCCTTCCCTTCATCCCTTCCTTCTACCCTACTCTCCTTCCCTTCATCCCTTCCTTCTACCCTACTCTCCTTCCCTTCATCCCTTCCTTCTACCCTACTCTCCTTCCCTTCATCCCTTCCTTCTACCCTACTCTTCTTCCCTTCATCCCTTCCTTCTACCCTACTCTCCTTCCCTTCATCCCTTCCTTCTACCCTACTCTCCTTCCCTTCATCCCTTCCTTCTACCCTACTCTCCTTCCCTTCATCCCTTCCTTCTACCCTACTCTCCTTCCCTTCATCCTTTCCTTCTACCCTACTCTCCTTCCCTTCATCCCTTCCTTCTACCCTACTCTCCTTCCCTTCATCCCTTCCTTCTACCCTACTCTCCTTCCCTTCATCCCTTCCTTCTACCCTACTCTCCTTCCCTTCATCCCTTCCTTCTACCCTACTCTCCTTCCATTCATCCCTTCCTTCTACCCTACTCTCCTTCCCTCCATCCCTTCCCTCCTTCCCCGCGGGGTTCACTGGGCCTCTTTATGACTATCAGACTACGATTTCAGGGGCTATTATGCGTCTGGTGGCTGGCTACTCGCAGTTACAACACCATAAATACCAATGTCGAGGGACTCAAGAGTTTACTGACACACCTGCAGAGGGGTTCCTCGAGAGTAATTTGTAACTTAGGGATAGAGCATTAGGCTCACAAACGAAAGAACACGAGTTTGATATCTAATCAGTGACGTATGAACAAGTCTATGTACATTTTCTGCCCTAAATGATAGCAACTCCAGCTATGCTACGACGATATCTTTGACGCTGAGGCAGCTGAGATTACTTGAGGATATCCTCATTGCCCTACTGAAGTCTCCCAGTTCAGGCTGACACATTTCAACACCTTGTACGAGCCCCATCCTGCGTTATGGACTATGACAAGGAAACAGTTCCTGCTGACACATGCTTATCCCTCCTGCAGATCCCTGTGCTGGAGGACCTGCCTGTGGGGCACAACCTTCAGGATCACATCGGCGTAGGCGGATTGGTCTTCCTCATAGACAAGAAGGTGTCACTGGTTCAGACCCGTTACGAGAACCTACCCAGTGTCCTCAAGTATGCTATGTTTGGCTCTGGTGAGTGTACACACACACACACAAACACTTATATATATATATATATATATATATATATATATATATATATATATATATATATATATATATATATATATATATATATATATATATATATATATATATATATGATAAAGTTCCGAAAACCTAACACATGTAATACTGGTTAATGAAGTTTAAAAGACTGTGCCAAGAGCTATGTTTCAACCCTTGCAGATGCATCTGGGTAAGTACACATCATGGTCTAAAACATTTCTCATCTTCAGCTTAAGCTTTCTTATTTAAGCTCACTTCTCTTGATTTATGGGATAAATTAAGCTCATTGTTATATTTTATGTTAGTTTAACATTAATACTTTATGTTACAAGAGTTATTAAATACATTAAGACTAACAAAGTAATTTTCTATATAACTTTCTCATTTGTAAATAAAATAGAAAGTCGCTGAATTTTTTTTCGGCGTTACAACTGTAATTGTCAACTGCGATTTTGTCGACGCTCTTACTAATGTATTGAAGCAGTACAGTGAAAGTTAGTGTGTGAGTCACTGTAGCTGGGCGAAGACACCTCTGAGTCCAGACCAGAAGTTAAATACAAAATTCAACAAATTCTCTTCTTTTGTGATATTCCACAGACGATGATCAGATGAAATGCAAAGTACCGGGTCAGCCTCATGGCCGCCTTCTTGAACACTATGCTTCATTGTCCAGTTATTGAAGAATGTAGAGATAGAGAGTATAAGAACTTATGTGATATGTCAAGGTATTTTATTAATGAAAATAGTATATCGGATATATTTAGAAAATATCCTAAATTTACTTGCAGCAGATAAGATAGTGCGGATATAAATCCAGATGTACTTGTTTTAACACTTTTCATGGAGCCTAGATCCTAGGCCTTTTGTGTATCCATTTTCTCTTGCACTTCCCTCCATAGGATGGATATAGGAAGGGCAATAATCTAGCCACTTCGGAGGCAAAATCTAAGCTAATCTTTGTCAGTCCACCTTAACCACACTAAAGTCCTTCAGTCCCTATCCTACACACCCTTCATTAGCAGTGCTGGTTCCTTCCTGCAGGTCCGCTGACGGTGCTGGGAGGCGTGGAAGGTCTCGGCTTTGTTAAGACCAAGTATGCTAATCACTCTGACGACTGGCCAGACATCGAGTTCCACTTCATCTCAGGTTCCCCGGCCTCTGACGGAGGCAGACAGATCCGTAAAGTTCACGGCCTCTCCGAACGTGTAAGGGATGCTGGGTGCTAAGGGATACTGAGTGCTAGAGAGGGCTGAATGTTAAAGAGTATAGGGTGCTAAGGACACTCGGTGTCTGCAGTAAAAGTTCCCAAGGGTGTAAGGCAGCAAAGGTTTACGGTGTCATTATCACAGGGTGTCAGACACAAAGTGTAGCACAAGGTGAAAGACACAGTGTTGAGCAGTGTTAGATACACAGTGTGGAAGAGGGTGTCCAAGTCACAGTGAAACACAGAGTGTTAAACAGTGTAGAGCAGGTTGTCAAATACAGTGTAGAACAGGGTGTCAGACACACAGTGTAGCACAGGGTGTCAGGCACAGTGTAGCACAGGGTGTCAGGCACAGTGTAGAACAGGGTGTCAGACACACAGTGCAGCACAGGGTGTCAGGCACAGTGTAGAACAGGGTGTCAGACACACAGTGTAGCACAGGGTGTCAGACACGCAGTGTAGAACAGGGTGTCAGACACACAGTGTAGCACAGGGTGTCATACACAGTATAGAACAGGATGCCAGACACAGTGTAGCACAGGGTGTCAGACACACAGTGTAGCACAGGGTGTCAGACACACAGTATAGCACAGGGTGTCAGACACACACAGTAGCACAGGGTGTCAGACAGTATAGAACAGGGTGGCAGTTATTCTGATGACCCTCGTGCAGTAGATAGGATTTCAACCCATTAATCAATCAATAGGCCATTGAAGATACCTGTCCACGACAGGTATATATAGATATTTCTGGAAAATTTCTGAGAAATAGTGAATATTTATTTTAGATAAGAATTTTCTGGGGAATGAAGAAGTAATTTCATATCCGAAGAGATATTTCTCGGCGATTATAAGGGAATCTTAATTGTCTGTCAGAGACAATTATTTCACGGTGATTTCAGTGGTACCGTAAAAATAATTAAAAGTATTTTCCGGAAATTTCAGAGCAATTTAATTGCGGTTAACTACTTACGAGTTCATTGAAATCTCCAGGAAATTTGCCGAATGTGACATCGAGAATATTTTAAGGAGCAGAGCATTGCGACGCTCCCAGCTTGTCAAGGTACTATAGTTTCGGACTAATTCTTTGAATCAAGAGAACTTCACCGCTTTCAAGGCGCCTCCTTCATAGAACCTAGTGTTCTAGAATCTAGGTTAGTTATCTACATCTTAGGTTAGTTATTCATAGTCTTGTAGGACTGTAGTTTACTGTAGTATTACATTTATTCAATACTTATTTTAGAATTGCATTTTTGTGTGTCCATTTATATATTCTTTGTCTTAACAATATATATATATATATATATATATATATATATATATATATATAGTTATATATGTGTGTGTGTGTGTGTGTACTCACCTAGTTGAGATTGCAGGGGTCGAGCCCAAGCTCCTGGCCCCGCCTCTTCACTGGTCGCTACTAGGTCACTCTCCCTGAACCTTGAGCTTTATCATACCTCTGCTTAAAGCTATGTATGGATCCTGCCTCCAATCTGTGTGTGTGTGTGTGTGTGCAAGCTGCTGATGATGTGTTGATTGTAACACGAAAGGCCTGGAGCAATCATTCAACTCCTCCTATTTGTAATTATGAATATATATATATATATATATATATATATATATATATATATATATATATATATATATATATATATATATATATATATATATATATATATATGTACATATATATATATATATATATATATATATATATATATATATATATATATATATATATATATATATGTATATATATATATATATATATATATATATATATGTACATATATATATATATATATATATATATATATATATATATATATAATATATATATATATATATATATATATATATATATATATATATATATATATATATATGTACATATATATGTATATGTATATATATATATATATATATATATATATATATATATATATATATATATATATATATATATATATATATATATATTATTGTAACCACGAACGAGTGGTATTGATCAATAACAACACTGCGGCAGGCCAGTACAACATGGGTTCGAATCCTTGGCTAGCGCAGTGTTGTTATTGATCAATACCACTCGTTCGTGGTTACAATAATATATAAATACTGCTCGTGAGGCTAGTACACCAAACAGGGATGAGAATGAAATTAGCTTAGAAGCTCCCACACCTCCGTATGCCCTCGGATGGCGGCCCAACAGCTAGCTCTGTGCTGGCTGCGCCATTCTTGTAGGGCTGGGTGGTCCTGTGGTTTAAAGCGTCATGTGGTTCTCGCTTACCATGAGGCAGGCCAGTACAACATGGGTTCGAATCCTTGGCTAGCGCAGTGTTGTTATATATATATATATATATATATATATATATATATATATATATATATATATATATATATATGTGTGTGTGTGTGTGTGTGTGTGTGTGTCGTGCCGAATAGGTCATTTAGCAAAAACTCATTCAAATTAAGTCCTTTCTAAAATTTTCTCTTATACGTTTAAAGATATATTTTTTCATTTATATATTAGTGCAAAAATTTATAATTTTGTACCAAAAGAACCTTACAAAACTTACCTAACCTTATTATAACAAGCGCAACTTAATTTAGCCTAATCCAACTAAATATATTTTAGATAAGTTTACAATAATTTAATAATAAACAAACACAATGAAATACATTATTTTCGTCAGGTTCAGAAGGATTTTTGCGAAATTATTGTGTACACAAATTTTCGCTTGCCTTATTCGGCAAGAAGAGCGTTATTATTTATGCCAAAATCGCAAGTTTTACCTATTCGGCATGGCTTATATATATATATATATATATATATATATATATATATATATATATATATATATATATATATATATATATATATATATATATATATTATTTCTTCAGATATAGCTCTTACTTTATGCTTTTTCTGAAATAACTAATATTTTGTGCGGGAATTAATATAATCCATCTCAACAGTAAGCAGTCAATATATTTTTTTTCCATTTCTGTTATAGAGTAAATGAGTTTTATTGTCAGCTATGAATTATCTCTGATTTTGTGGTATAAAAGCTAACTTACTCCCTCACAAAGTGATGTACTACCTTATTCCTAGAGACGTAGAAATCACGACCTACTGACTGACCCCCAGACAGACCTGGAGGTTGATGCTACAGCCCGTGTCCTTCCGAGACAACTGGAGTGTCCTTCCTACCCTCCTGCGGCCACGAAGTCGCGGCTACGTGGCTCTCAGGAGTTCCAGCCCTTTCCACAAACCTCTGATCTTTCCCAACTACCTTACTGACGAGCACGACGTCAGGGTGCTAGTGGAAGGTAGGACTCCCCGAGCCAACTAGCAGTTGACGTCGAAGTGGACACGAGCTGACGAACTGGTGGTTGCAGTATTATTATTATTTAGCGCAGGAGTTCAGGGAAAAGGATCTTCAAGATTATTTTTTTATGTAAAACGCTAAACTCGCGTGGGTTATTCATTGCACGGTTTGATCCTGCTGTGAAGGTTCGATGCTCCATCCGCTAAGAGCTTTATTTCTAACACTTGACAGCCACCTCTTCGTCCTGCTCCTGAGTGGAGGTCAAGAAGAGTTTAGGTAGAGGACGCCCTGGACGCTTTAGACTAACATTAGACTGTGAGCTAGATTTAGACTGGGAGCTAGCTTATAGACTATGAGAGGCACCACACTTCTAGAGTAAGAGCTAGCTTATAGACTGAGAACTGGTATGTAGAGACGCCAAACTTTATTGACTTCCAAACTCATGTCCCTCGACGATCGACTTTATATCTTTGTTTAGAAAGCCTTTGGCACTGATTCTTGATTTTCAGACGTGGCAGCAAATGTTTAAGCCCATATCGTTCCGGGACAGCTGGTCCATATACCCCATGTTGCTACGGCCCAACTCCCGCGGGTACATAACCCTTCGTTCAGCCAGTCCCTTCGACAAACCCTACATCATCCACAACTACCTAACCGACCCAAGAGATATCAAGATTATAGTTGAAGGTAACGGCCAGCTCTTACACACCTGCCCCTCCCTAATCTCTCCAACACCTGCACTCACTGCTTGCGTATGCTACAGCTGTGTTAGCATTAATACCGCACTCACTATAGCGTAACAACCAACGCTGTGCAGCTGGGTCTAGCCCAGGCTCTTTCCCTCACTCTCCCTTTCACCCACATGGGTCTTACCTGGGAGTACCCTATCCTATCCTGGCATAACACATCTGCAGGAGCACATTCCCCGACACCTGCTAATTCGGTCCTCGCTGCACTTAAACCTACACGACTGCTTGTATTTCTTCCACTCCCCGGTACAGTAATCCGGTACTTGTTGTAACCTAGTACTGTAACTCCGCGCACCTTCAACGTCTGCCACCACCCGGTACACTAACCAAGCACCTAACACAATAATATTCCCTCAGCACTGTAATATCTGCTGAAGATTATGCCTGAAAGTTAAGACACATGTTCAACATCTGGATATCTTTATTGTTTTAGTATCTGACACTGCAACATCATGGAATCTTGGTTCAGAGGACATCTACAAGACCTTCTTCACGGCTGCTACAACTAACCCATCCCTTTGGGTAGGACCTACTTCCGCTGGGGAATCCCGCCTACCAGTGACTATGCCCTCGTCTGCTACACGTCCCTTTCACTGACGCCTATATAAGCGCCAGTCTCCTTGCCTCTGCTTCAGAATCTCTACAACCACGGTGCTCTAAACACCACCTCCAAGGCTGAGGGACTGATTACCTCATCTTTTGTATATAGTTCTTCCGTTTTCTTATTATGTCCAAGAATCTGCATTGATAAAGCCACTGGATGGCGAAACGTCTACAATAAAGATAACCAGATGTTGCACAAGTGTCTTAACTTTCAAGATTATGCCTGTAATATTTTCTCTTTATTGCACGTCTCTATTGCACGTCTTTACTGTACGACTTTACGTCTTCACTTTACGTGTTTAATCTACGTCTTTACATTGCTGTTTATCACCACTTGCAGCCTCACACTTTCCCTTCACCCTTCTCCCCTTTTCTATACTTCTACAATGAGAGGACGTATGTTGCACCACGAACTATAATCGGGACGAACGTTTCGCTCTATATGTATGCTAACACAAGAACATAAGAAAGGAGGAACACTGCAATAGACCTCTTGGCAGACTAGGCAGGTCCTTCACAAATCCAACAAATAAGGCTCCATCAAGAGCGAAACGTTGTCCCAGTCACAAAAACTCATTCTGCAGCTTCTGTCTTCACGGTTAAACATTCCATCCAGACTATCCAACACTATTCCAGCCCACTAGTTTGGTTCATTTAAAGGATATAAATCCTACTGCATGTAACCTGTTCAAAACTATATATATATATATATATATATATATATATATATATATATATATATATATATATGTTGAAAATAAGAAAAAGTTTTGGAGTGAGATTAACAAGTTAAGAAAGCCTAGAGAACAAATGGATTTGTCAGTTAAAAATAGGAGAGGAGAGTTATTAAATGGAGAGTTAGAGGTATTGGGAAGATGGAAGGAATATTTTGAGGAATTGTTAAATGTTGATGAAGATAGGGAAGCTGTGATTTCGTGTATAGGGCAAGGAGGAATAACATCTTGTAGGAGTGAGGAAGAGCCAGTTGTGAGTGTGGGGGAAGTTCGTGAGGCAGTAGGTAAAATGAAAGGGGGTAAGGCAGCCGGGATTGATGGGATAAAGATAGAAATGTTAAAAGCAGGTGGGGATATAGTTTTGGAGTGGTTGGTGCAATTGTTTAATAAATGTATGGAAGAGGGTAAGGTACCTAGGGATTGGCAGAGAGCATGCATAGTTCCTTTGTATAAAGGCAAAGGGGATAAAAGAGAGTGCAAAAATTATAGGGGGATAAGTCTGTTGAGTGTACCTGGTAAAGTGTATGGTAGAGTTATAATTGAAAGAATTAAGAGTAAGACGGAGAATAGGATAGCAGATGAACAAGGAGGCTTTAGGAAAGGTAGGGGGTGTGTGGACCAGGTGTTTACAGTGAAACATATAAGTGAACAGTATTTAGATAAGGCTAAAGAGGTCTTTGTGGCATTTATGGATTTGGAAAAGGCGTATGACAGGGTGGATAGGGGGGCAATGTGGCAGATGTTGCAAGTGTATGGTGTAGGAGGTAGGTTACTGAAAGCAGTGAAGAGTTTTTACGAGGATAGTGAGGCTCAAGTTAGAGTATGTAGGAAAGAGGGAAATTTTTTCCCAGTAAAAGTAGGCCTTAGACAAGGATGTGTGATGTCACCGTGGTTGTTTAATATATTTATAGATGGGGTTGTAAGAGAAGTAAATGCGAGGGTCTTGGCAAGAGGCGTGGAGTTAAAAGATAAAGAATCACACACAAAGTGGGAGTTGTCACAGCTGCTCTTTGCTGATGACACTGTGCTCTTGGGAGATTCTGAAGAGAAGTTGCAGAGATTGGTGGATGAATTTGGTAGGGTGTGCAAAAGAAGAAAATTAAAGGTGAATACAGGAAAGAGTAAGGTTATGAGGATAACAAAAAGATTAGGTGATGAAAGATTGAATATCAGATTGGAGGGAGAGAGTATGGAGGAGGTGAACGTATTCAGATATTTGGGAGTGGACGTGTCAGCGGATGGGTCTATGAAAGATGAGGTGAATCATAGAATTGATGAGGGAAAAAGAGTGAGTGGTGCACTTAGGAGTCTGTGGAGACAAAGAACTTTGTCCTTGGAGGCAAAGAGGGGAATGTATGAGAGTATAGTTTTACCAACGCTCTTATATGGGTGTGAAGCGTGGGTGATGAATGTTGCAGCGAGGAGAAGGCTGGAGGCAGTGGAGATGTCATGTCTGAGGGCAATGTGTGGTGTGAATATAATGCAGAGAATTCGTAGTTTGGAAGTTAGGAGGAGGTGCGGGATTACCAAAACTGTTGTCCAGAGGGCTGAGGAAGGGTTGTTGAGGTGGTTCGGACATGTAGAGAGAATGGAGCGAAACAGAATGACTTCAAGAGTGTATCAGTCTGTAGTGGAAGGAAGGCGGGGTAGGGGTCGGCCTAGGAAGGGTTGGAGGGAGGGGGTAAAGGAGGTTTTGTGTGCGAGGGGCTTGGACTTCCAGCAGGCATGCTTGAGCGTGTTTGATAGGAGTGAATGGAGACAAATGGTTTTTAATACTTGACGTGCTGTTGGAGTGTGAGCAAAGTAACATTTATGAAGGGATTCAGGGAAACCGGCAGGCCGGACTTGAGTCCTGGAGATGGGAAGTACAGTGCCTGCACTCTGAAGGAGGGGTGTTAATGTTGCAGTTTAAAAACTGTAGTGTAAAGCACCCTTCTGGCAAGACAGTGATGGAGTGAATGATGGTGAAAGTTTTTCTTTTTCGGGCCACCCTGCCTTGGTGGGAATCGGCCGGTGTGATAATAAAAAAAAAATAAAAATAAAAATATATATATATATATATATACATATATATATATATATATATATATATATATATATATATATATATATATATATATATATATATATATATATAAGTAAAAGGCACTTACAAAGTTATCATATTCATTTTCATGGTCATTCACAGTCATCATCTTCACTTAACAAAAATATCTTACATTTTAAGTCATGTATTTACCTTTTCTACGACCCACTGGAATTACGTAATACATTAACCAATATATTTTTTTAATCTATGCAACTAACTGCTTGCAACAAGGTTTCAATTGATTCCTGTGACGTAGATCTAGGAATTTTTTATTTCTGGGAAAGTCTCTCTTTCTTTTTACAGTTTTAATTCCTGCACGTTTCTGTTGTTTCGTTTCGAGCACCACTTCTTCTAGCATGTTTCAGAATATAGAAAATTAGTTTATAATTTGGGAATAGGTGGTTTTATAGGTTTTTATAAGTGTCATATAACCACTGGGAAATGGTACAGTGGCGGGATAAAACAGGTTTGATCCGAGGCGATCTTATTTAAAACAGAGGTATATTTGGGGAGGTATATTTCCGTGTGTGTACTCACCTAGTGTGTGTGTGTGTGTGTGTGTGTGAGTGTGTGTGTGTGTGTGTGTGTGTGTGTGTGTGTGTGTGTGTATGTGTGTGTGTGTGTGTGTGTGTGTATGTGTGTGTGTGTGTGTGTGTGTGTGTATGTGTGTGTGTGTGTGTGTGTGTGTGTATGTGTGTGTGTGTTAGTTACCATTTTGTCCTAGGCACATGTCGATTAGACACTAGGCCTGTTGTAGGTGTGTGTGTGTGTGTGTGTGTGTGTGTGTGTGTGTGTGTGTGTGTGTGTGTGTGTGTATGTGTGTGTGTGTGTGTGTGTGTGTGTGTGTGTGTGTGTGTGTGTGTGTGTGTGTGTGTGTGAGCAATTCTTTACCCTTTAATAACATTTTTAATTATTAGGTCTAAATAAAAAATAAATGAGTCTCTAACGTTGATAAAAAAAACTCATTTTCGTTTTTCTCTGGCAGCCCAAAATGCGTGTGTCGAGTGACCCTTACTAGGCTCCTGAGTACGTTTGTGGGAGGTGACCCTTACTAGGCTCCTGAGTACGTCTGTGGGAGGTGACCCTTACTAGGCTCCTGAGTACGTCTGTGGGAGGTGACCCTTACCAGGCTCCTGAGTACGTCTGTGGGAGGTGACCCTTACTAGGCTCCTGAGTACGTCTGTGGGAGGTGACCCTTACTAGGCTCCTGAGTACGTCTGTGGGAGGTGACCCTTACTAGGCTCCTGAGTACGTCTGTGGGAGGTGACCCTTACTAGGCTCCTGAGTACGTCTGTGGGAGGAGGGGAAGAGCTTTTGTTCCTTTATTGATGAAGCTCTCTCTCCCTGGTTCCAAGAGCTCTATCTCTCTCTCTCTCTCTCTCTCTCTCTCTCTCTCTCTCTCTCTCTCTCTCTCTCTCTCTCTCTCTCTCTCTCTCTCTCTCTGCTTTCAAGAGCTCTCTCTCTCTTTTAATGATGTTTTCTTCAGTGACACCTTCGAGTAGAGAGCTGAGACACAGCATCCAGAATGTCCCGTTGCGATAACTGGTTTTCAACATTTGGGAATCTTAATTGAGGAAACGTATCGCCAGCCAGTGGCTTCTTCAGTCCAGTACGAGGAAGAACGGTGGGAAATGAGGAGCCTGAGGTAATCAGTCCCTCAGCCTGGAGTCGATATATTCAGTTTCCAGTCTTGAAGTTTGAACTCGATTTCAGGCTGAGGGACTGATTACCTAACACTCCTCTTTTTCCACCGTTCTTCTCTGTCTTGGACTGAGGAAGTCACTGGCTGGCGAAACGTTTCCTCAGTAAACATTCCCAAATGATGGACAAGTGTCTCATTCTTCAGCATAATATATTGCCTGCGACAGAGGTGCGACATGTCGCGGTACGAGATGTTTCCGGTCATGCTGCGTGTAGAGCTTTATCGAGTCATGGTGAGATAAGCCTCTAAACAGAGCGAAACATAACTTAATAAAGCTCCTCTCGGAGCAATACCTGATTTGACAAAGCTTTACACAGCGAAATGTAACTTAAACACGATGCGCGACTGGACAGAGCTTTACCCTGAGCGAAACGTTGCAACATTGAAAGCTCATTGTTGCATCACAGCACTGTACATAGTTGTATATAAACAAATTAGTATATCACAGGCTGCAACAACTTAACAAGGCAGGCGCCTGACACTGTATATATAGTAACATCTGTATATAGTAATTTTTTGTAAATATATTTATCCACCCTGCTGGCCGTTAATATATTTTTAATAATTATTAATAATGCTGTTACCTGACTTGAAATTTTGAAATAACCTGCGACTGGCTAGGAATTATGTGTTCGTATTATTATTATTATTATTATTATTAGTAGTAGTAGTGGTGGTAGCAGTAGTGGTGGTAGGTGGTGGTGGTGGTAGTAATGGTAGTGTGGTGGTGGTGGTGTAGTGAGTGCATGTGGTGGTGGTAGTGGTGCCCATGGTGGTGGTGGTGGCAATGGTGAGTAGTAGTAGTGTGGCAAGTGGTGGTAGTGAGTGATGGTGGCGTTGGTGGTGGTGAGGGTGGTAGTGGTAGTGGTGAGTGGTGGTGAGTGGTGGTGGAAATGGTGGTGGTAGTGGTGGTGGTGGTGGTGGCAGTGGTGTGTGGTGGTGGTGGTGGTGGTAGCAATGGTAGTGGTGGTGGTGGCAGTAGTGGTGGTGGTGAGTGGTGGCAATGGTGGTGGTGGTGCTGTGGCATGGTGTAGTAGTGTGGTGGTGTGATGGTGGTGGTGGTGGTGGTGGTAGTGGCAAGGAGTGGTGTGGTGGTGGTGGCAGTGTGGTGCGGTGGTAGTGTGGCATGGTGGTGGTAGGCGCCAGTGGTGGTGGTGGTGGTGGTGGCGGTGGTGCTGCTGGTGGTGAGTGGCAGCACCAGTGGTAGTGGTGGTGGCAATGGTGGTGGTGGTGGTAGCAATGAGTAGGGGGATGGTGTGTAGCGGTGGTGTGAGTGGCGGCGCCAGTGGTAGTGGTAGTGCAATGGTAGTAATGGCGGTGGTGGTGGCAGTGGTGTGGTGGCGGTGGTGGTGGTAGTGGCAGCGGCGCCAGTGGTAGTGGTGGCAATGGTGGTGGCGTGGTGGTGGTGAGTGGTAGCGTGGTAGTGGTAGCGTGGTAGTGGTGAGTGGTGGCAATAGTGGTGGTGGTGGTAGTGGTGGTGGTGGTAGTGGCGGGACCAGTGTGGTAGCAACAGTGGTGAGTGGCAGTGGTGGTAAAGCAAGCAGTGGTAGTAGCCAGCGGCGGCGTTAGTAGTAGTAGTGGTAGTGGTAGTGGCAATGGTAGTGGCACTGGTAGTAGTGGTGTAATCATGAGAAGTGGTGGTAGTAGCAATGGTGGTGGTGGCGGTGGTGATGGTGGTGGCAATGGTGGTGGTGGTGGCAGTAGTGGTAGTGAGTAGTAGTGCGGACCAGTGGTGGTAAGCCGGGTGGTGCAGCGGCGCAGTGGCGGTGGTGGTGGTGGTGGTGGCACGGTGGTGGCGCTGGTGGTGGTGGTAGTAATGGGAGTGGTGGTGGTAGTGGTGTGGTGGTGCGGTGGTGGTGGTGTGGTGGCGGTGGTGGTGGCAATGGTGGTGGCGCTGGTGGTGGTGGTAATGGTGGTGAGTGGTGGTGGTAGTGGTGGCGGTAGTGGTGGTGGTGCGGTGGTGGTGGTGCAGCGCCAGTGGTGGTGGTGGTGTAGCAGCAGCAGTGGTGGTGGTGGTGGCGGTGGTGGTGGTGGTGGCGGCGCGGTGGTGGTGGTGGTGGTGGTGGTGGTGGTGTGGCGGCGGTGGTGGTGTGGCGGGTGGTGGTGAGTGGTGGCGGTGGTGGTGGTGGCGGCCGGTGGTGGTGGTGGTGGTGGTGGTGGTGGCAGCGCCGGTGGTGGTGGTGGTGGTGTGGCGGTGAGGTGAGTGGTGCAGGCCGTAGTGGCTGTGGTGGCAGCGGCACCGGTGGTAGTGGTGGTAGTAGCGGTGGTGGTGGTGGCGCGGTGGTAGTGGTGGTGTGGTGGTAGCAGCGGTGGTAGTGGTAGTAATGGTGGTGGGCCCGGTGTGGTAGTAGCACCAGTGGTAGTAGTGGTGGCGGTGGTGGTGATGTGGCGTGGTGGTGGCGGTGGTTGGTGGTGTGGGCGCCGGTGGTGGTGGCGGCAGTGGCGGTGGTGGGGCCCGGTGGTGGTGGTGGTGTGGCCCGGTGGTGGTGGTGGTGGTGAGTGGCGGCAGCGGCGCCGGTGGTGGTGGTGGTTTAGCGGACGCAGTGGTAAGTGGTGTGGCGTGGCGGTGGTGGTGGTGAGTGGTAGCAATGGTGTGGTGAGTGGTAGTGGTAGTGGTAGTGGTAGTAGTAGTAGTGCGGGACCGGTGGTAGTAGCACAGTGGTGGCGGCGGTGAGTAGTAAAAGCAATGGTAGTGGTGGCAGCGGCGGCGTAGTAGTGGCGGCAGCGGCGTGGTATGGTGTGGTAGTGGTAGTAGCGGACCGGTGGTGGTAGCAGCAGTGGTGCGGCGGCAGCAGTGGCGGTGGTGGTGGTGAGTGGTGGCAGCAGTGGTGGCGCTGGTGGTGGTGGTATGGTAGAGTGGTGGTGGTGGCAATGGTGGTGGTGGCGGTGGTGGTGGTGGTGGTGGCGGTGGTGGTAGCAATGGTGGTGGCACTGGTGGTGGTGGTAATGGTGGTGAAGTGGTGTGGTGGTGGTGGTGGCGGTGGTGTGGTGGTGGCGGTAGTGTGGTGGCACCCGGTGGTGGTGTGTGGTAGTGGTGGTGGTGGCGGCGGTGGTGGTGGTGGTGGTGGCGGTGTGAAGTGGTGGTGGCGCGCGCCATGGTGGTGGTGGTGGTAGTGGTGAGCAGCGGCGGTGGTGGTGGTGGCGGCGGTGGTGGTGTGGTGCGGTGGTGGTGTGTAGCGGCGCCAGTGGTGTGGTGGTGGTAGTGGTGGTAGCAGCGCCAGTGGTAGTGGTGGTGGTGGTGGTGGTGGTGGCAGGTGGTGGTGAGCGCTCGGTGGCTAGCAGTGTGGCGCAGCGCCAGTGGTGGTGTCAGTGTAGCGGTGGTATGGTGCGCGCGGTGGTGAGTAGTGGTGTAGTGGTGGTGGCGTGGTGTGGTGGTATGTGAGTGGCACGCAGTGGTGTGCGCCGGTGGTGTGGTGGTGGTGTGCGGTGGTGTTGGTGGCGGTGGTGGTAGCGGTGGTGTTGGTGCATGGTGGCGCGCATGGTGGTGGCGGCGGTGGCGGTGGTGGTGGCGGTGGTGGTGGTGTGGTGGTCAGGTGGTGGTGGTGGTGATGGTGTGGCAGCGGCGCGGTGGTAGTAGTGTGTGGCGGGCGCCGTGGTAATGGTGGTGGTGGCGGTGGCGTGGTGGTGGTAGAGCAGTGGTAGCGGTGGCGGTGGTGGTGGTGGAGCGGTGGTGAGTGTGGTGGCGGCGCCGGTGGTGGTGGTGGTGGTGGTGGTGGTGGTGGTGGTGGAGCGTGGTGGTGGTGGCGGTGGTGGTGGTGGTGGTGGTGAGTGGCGGTGGTGTGGTGGTGGTGGTGGCGGTGGTGAGCGATGGTGGTGGCGGTGACGGTGGTGGTGGTGGTGGTGGTGGTGGCGGTGTGGCGGTGGTGGTGGCGGTGGTGGCGGTGGTGGTGGTGGCGGTGGTGGTGGTGGTGGCGGTGGTGGTGGTGGTGGTGGCCGGTGGTGGCGGTGGTGGTGGTGGGGGCCCGGTGGTGGTGGTGGCGGTGGTGGTGGTGGTGGTGGCGGTGGTGGTGGGGGCCCGGTGGTGGTGGTGGTGGTGGTGGCGGTGGTGGTGGTGGTGGTGGTGGTGGCGGTGGTGGCAGTGGTGGTGGCGGTGGTGGCGGTGGTGGTGGCGGTGGTGGCGGTGGTGGTGGTGGTGGCGGTGGTGGCGGTGGTGGCGGTGGTGGTGGTGGCGGGCAGTAGTAGTAGTAGTAGTAGCAGTAGTAGCAGTAGTAGTAGTAGTAGTAGCAGTAGTAGCAATAGTAGTAGCAGTAACAGTAGTAATTTTTTTTAACACATCTACTGTCTCCCACACTTAGATCATTATTCATTATTCATTTCAGAGGTGTTTTGCTAGATGTGCAGACATTACAGCTCAACTTGCCCTCCCAACTGTAGTATCCACACACCAACCATCTGAGTACAAGTACTGTACTTGCCACTTCCAGGACTCAAGTCCGACGAGAAGGTTTTCCCTGATTCCTTTCATATATATTACCTAGCTCACACTACAATAGCACGTCAAACCCTAAAAAAAAACCTTTGTCTCCGTCCCGATCTAAGACATTCACACACACGCTTGCTAGGTGCTCAAACCCACCATAAACGCTCTTTTTAACCCTATTTTCACGTCAAACCTTAATACCACATAATTATTCAATTTCATCATATGTACCCTCTCCTCTATTATTATCTCAGCTCTTTCTTTATCTTTATTTCCTCAGTTACATCCGATTTAACACTATTTACCCCCCGATTATAATTCTCCCACTCATTTTGCTTCTCATAGTTCCAGGACATCTGTGTATATTCCTGATCAATCGGAGGTTATTTCAAATATACTTTCTCATGTGTACTAAAGTTTACACTTTGAACAGTAATGTTGAAAAACTTTGACAGTCTTTGGGGTCGACCGAAAGGCAAAGATATAAATTACAATATACCTCTGTGTTAATCCCGCTTGTTTCTGTAGCTCTTGGAGGGGCTATAAGCCCCATTGAAAAAAAAGAACAGTCCCTTGTTTTTCTACAGACCTTAGAGTGTCTTAGACCCCAGGAAAAGAACACAAGACCTTTCTTTTCTCTAGTCCCTGGAGTAGCTATAGGCCTCCAGGAAAAGGAGATAGGACCTCCTCATTTCTCCTGTAGCCTCTGGAGAAGCTATTGGATCCAAGAAAAGGAGATAAGAACATAAGAACATAAGAATAGAGGAACACTGCAGAAGGCCTACTGGCCCATGCAAGGCAGGTCCTAGAGTGGTCCCAGCAGAAGCAGCTGTTTGAGAACTCCCAGTTCAGTATCTCTCAGTTCTGGGAAGCATGAGAGAGAGAGAGAGAGATACTGCCACGGGGCTGCGGAAACTGGGTACGTCAGCGAACATTACACCTCGTCACACAAAAGGTTACACAAGACAGAAAAACAATAGCAAAATACACAGTAATTGCGAGGATGGAAGACGGAATACCAACACACGGGATACCAACACATTGAATACCAACACACGGGATACCAACATACGGGATACCAATACACGCTGGCAGGGTCATACAGCTCCTGAGGAATAGAAGGTAACTAGGTTTGATCGAAAAAAAGGGAAGATTGCTCGAATTCCTTGGATTAAAAGCCCTGTACTAACATTACGACACCGCTCAAAGAGGTGTAAACAGGATAAATATCCTGATGTTTTCGGGGAAGAGATGGATACACATTATTATTATTTTATTTAAAGGAAAGCGCTAAACTCATAGAGGTTATGCATTGCCTTTGGGAATGGGAGGCAATCAGATTCGATTCTAGGAATGAGAAGGGACAGATCCAATTCCTTGAGTCAAGAGCCTCTCACCTTGGACACACATTATGTCAATTGGCTATGTCCTCCTCCTCCTCCTCCTCCTCCTTCTTTTCCTCTGATTTTCCGTCCTTCGCATCTTTGCTCTTGCCTTTTCCCTCGTCTAACCACTATTCCTTCCGTTCAGGCATCAAGATCGCCCTGGCGCTGACGGAGACGCGAGCGTTCAAGAAGTTTGGTTCCAGGTTCTACACGCGTCCCATGCCAGGCTGTGAGTACGCTCCTCTCTGGACCGACACTTACTGGGAGTGCCTGGCACGGCACTACACCTCTACCATCTACCACCCCGTGGGCACCTGCAAGATGGGACCCTACTGGGACCCAGGAGCTGTAGTCGACCCAGAACTCAAGTATGGATAAGTTATCTTGAATTTTTTACATAGACTTAATTAAAATTTGTGGGAAGGTGGTAATTCATTGTATGGTGCATGAGAAGTGGTCAGGTTTGTTCCCTGGAAGAGAAGGATGCTTCCAGTTCCTCGGATCAAGAGCTCTTCTCCAGCTCTGTATTGATACATATGCATGATTTTTGTGGTTTGTGTGTGTTTTCTTGTTTTATTAACTACAGCTGTAGGAGTGGAACTGTATGCATTAATATACCACGCAAAAACAAGCGGGTATATACAAAGAATAATCGCAATCAGCAGAATCCGAAGCCACGTTAGGAAGGCTGGTAAGGTTCCCAAGTGACGCTCTACACCACAAATGCATTGACATAAAAAGATTCATTTGTGAGGTCCAAACATACAGGAAGAAATTATTTGAATCCATGCTTGAGGCGTGCCCGGACTGGCGAAACATGGCTTATAAGCAAGGTTACCCAGTTTTTGATGCATCTCTGGCCGAGTGGCATAGAGCGTCACTTGGGAACCTTGCCAGCTTTCCTAACGAGACTTCGAATCCTGTTGACTGTGATGTGTGCCCGTAAATATCATGCCTACATGGGTAGAGATCCAGCCCCTAGCCTCCACTCCCCCTTCAATTATCATTACAACTGTTCATCCCTCATTATCACAGCCTATTTCAAGCTACATTATTACAGTTTGTGTTAGTTCCCCGGCCCTCATACACATTTACTGCAACATTGTTGTCACTTTCAGAGTGTACGGCATCTCTGGTCTCCGTGTGGTCGACGCCTCCATCATGCCCACTCTGGTCTCCGGTAACACTAACGCTCCTGTCATCATGATCGGCGAGCGAGGATCAGACATCATCAAGCAGTACTGGTACACCAAAAGATGATGACGGCCGCCATAGCTCCCGCTCTCCTGGCGGCCATATTTGAAAGGCATTACCGGAAGAGGAGATCCAATATTATGTCCCTTCCCCGGAAGCTTTAATTTTGGGATTCAACTCTTCTAAAACTAAAAAAAAAAAGAGCATCTCAGCCGTCATTGATGGAAAAAAATTTAGATTACTTTTTCTTCATACGGTCAGTTGTATGACGTATGACTGTCGCTGTATGAGAGTTGTATGAGTGTTAATTTATAATCTCTTTTCCTTCCTCAGTACTGGAAAATGTACTATGTATGAATGATTTTTTTTTTTGTAAAAACCAAGTGTGACTTAATGGTTATTTTGGAAATCAAATACTGTGAAGCATCGCATCTTCATTATTATTATTATTATTATTATTATTATTATTATTATTATTATTTATTATCGAATATTTTAGACACATTTGGGTGTCTTATTTCTTGCTCATAAAAATGACCAAAGTGAAGATAGGCTACAAAGAGAGACGTAAATCTCTCAATGTACATTCATTAAAAATTCCATTTAATCCCTATTTTGGGGGATCCAAATATCCTTGATGTTAGTCTACTGACCTGTGGTCAGTAGGCTGATTAAGCTTACAAATTAACATTCTTCTGGATTCATCTTGAAATAGAGAAGACTCAGGGAGGCAATGATACTTCTTGTGTGACGGAAATTATTGATTTTCCTGAGGCATTTTGTCATCGGAGCTCTGGTCTGTGACCGGGCCGCAGAGGCCATGATTCCCGGGGACCGATAGCAGATATATCAATATCAGATATATCAATCTTGATATTGAAGGGAACAGCTGGATACCTGTTGATTTGGTCTGTTTGTGAAGCCTATTGAAGTTGCTGCTTCTAAGCCTAATAAGTCAGAGGTGTGTGTGATGTGTGAACTAGTGTTGTGCAGGTGTATGATGCCCGAACTCGCGGTGTACAAATGTTTCGTGTATATTGACGTGTTAAAAAATATGGCCAAAATATCTTTGCTCAATGATGTGGCCATCGTGGCCTACTGAGTGTGACTGGTGGACGAACCTGTCAGTAACCTAAAGAATTTAACTCCAAGAAGGTAAATTTCTCTTCTACGGACATGGCTTACGGATGTTACAAAAATGTCTTCTACGGTCGTATCCCCCATACGTAAAGAACTTCTACTGACGTGTTAGAACTGTCTTTGAAGATGCATGTCTATCACGTACAAGGCTGTACGTGATAGACATGCATACCGTAGAACAGTAAAATCTCTCATTTCATTCGGAGGCCTAAGCCTTTCAGCAGGCCTAGTGGTCCCACCAGCGTCTTCCTGGTCACTCTCATAATCTGTGTGAAGACGGTCCTCAGGTACACAAGTAAGAGTGGTTAGTTAACTAATTTATTAACTCACGAATATCCAAAGCTCAGTATAATTTTCTAGCCACGTATCTTAGCTAATCTTTGTGTGTTATGTGGACAAGAAAGACTAAATGGTTGTTACCAATAGACTCATTTTTATTTATATTAGATTAGATTAGGTGTAAGGAATTGATTAATTTTGTCGAGTGTCGCAGAGTGTTTGCACTACGCTACGCCAGACCGAGTTTTAATTTCATTATTCACATCTTTCTGTCTATTATTCCGGGACACTGTTTGCCCTCTGTTTACCTGTGTCCCCAAAGAAATGGATTTTTATATTTTTAGAGCCATAAAAAAAGGAAACTGCAGCTTTTTATTGAGAATATCAGAAGATTCAAGAAAGATATATTTTTAAGGATCATAGGTGGTAAGCTTTGTGGGAAACACAGGCGTTGGCAGCATGTATTGTGTTTATTGAACAGGTTTTGAGGGAGGTGTAAACATAAGAAATGATAATGCAGAGTCAAGTACACAGAGGCGTAGAATCTGGTGTAAATTAATATTAATTGATGGCACCTTAAAGGTATGACAACAATAGACGACGATGAAGAAATAGACGGTGATGTATAGCTGTCAGATTAATGTTGCCAGTCACTGATACAGGGATTTTAGCATATGGATAAGTCTCCTTACACCTTATGACTCTCTTGAGCTATGAGTAAAAAGATACCCAGGAGTTAGTTAATTGTTGTGGGTCGCATTTTATGGAAGAGGCCTAATGAACCCAAAAAGTCCACACTATTCGTATTTTTATCCTGGGTTATTAACGCTCCCACAGGATAGGCATTGGCATATATTGATGCTATTTAACATCTGTTTGTTGGATCTGGTGTACGGAGAGTGCATAGAAAAGGGGAAATCTACATAAATTCTCGAGTTCTTGTACACTGTGTCGCCAGGGGCTATCAATCTTCAAAAGCAAATGACCTTCCCGTGTACAAGAAGAATCTTACACGAGCTCCCTTTCACGCTGACGTTGCATACATGCTTGTACCTTTTTCTTATCTCAGAGATGTGAAAAAAAATATTTCTGCTTATTTTATGAATTAGATTCGATTCTTGCTGAAAAGTAAGACACACGACATGTTCCAAACATTCGTCAAGTGCCATTCTCAGTGTTTGTGGTGGTGTTTGCCAGGTGCGACGTGTTTGTGGTGGTTTTTGTTAAGTACGGTGTGTTTGTGGTGGTGTTTATCAAGTACGGTGTGTGTGTGTGGTGGTGTTTGTCAAGTACGGTGTTTTTGTGGTGGTGTTTATCAAGTACGGTGTGTGTGTGTGTGGTGTTTGTCAAGTACGGTGTTTTTGTGGTGGTGTTTGTCAAGTATGGTGTGTGTGTGGTGGTATTTGTCAAGTACGGTGTGTGTGTGGTAGTGTTTGTAAAGTACGGTGTGTGTGTGTGTGTGGTGGTGTTTGTCAAGTACGGTGTGTGCGTGGTAGTGTTTGTCAAGTACGGTGTGTGTGTGTGTGGTGTTTGTCAAGTACGGTGTGTGTGTGTGGTGGTGTTTGTCAAGTACGGTGTGTGTGTGTGGTGGCGTTTGTAAAGGACGGTGTGTGTGTGGTGGTATTTGTCAAGTACGGTGTGTGTGTGTGGTGATGTTTGTAAAGTACGGTGTGTGTGCGTGGCGGTGTTTGTCAAGTACGGTGTGTGTGTGGTGGTGTTTGTCAAGTACGGTGTGTGTGTGGTGGTGTTTGTCAAGTACGGTGTGTGTGTGGTGGTGTTTGTCAAGTACGGTGTGTGTGTGGTGGTGTTTGTCAAGTACGGTGTGTGTGTGGTGGTGTTTGTCAAGTACGGTGTGTGTGTGGTGGTCGTTCCTCCACATTGTGAGCCATACAGTGTGAGCCATACATTGTGAGCCATACAGTGTGAGCCATACATTGTGAGCCATACAGTGTGAGCCATACATTGTGAGCCATACAGTGTGAGCCATACATTGTGAGCCATACAGTGTGAGCCATACATTGTGAGCCATACAGTGTGAGCCATACATTGTGAGCCATACAGTGTGAGCCATACATTGTGAGCCATACAGTGTGAGCCATACATTGTGAGCCATACAGTGTGAGCCATACATTGTGAGCCATACAGTGTGAGCCATACATTGTGAGCCATACATTGTGAGCCATACATTGTGAGCCATACAGTGTGAGCCATACATTGTGAGCCATACAGTGTGAGCCATACAGTGTGAGCCATACATTATGAGCCATACATTGTGAGCCATGCAGTGTGAGCCATACAGTGTGAGCCATACATTGTGAGCCATACATTGTGAGCCATACATTGTGAGCCATACAATGTGAGCCATACATTGTGAGCCATACATTGTGAGCCATACATTGTGAGCCATACAGTGTGAGCCATACAGTGTGAGCCATACATTGTGAGCCATACATTGTGAGCCATACATTGTGAGTCATACAGTGTGAGCCATACAGTGTGAGCCATACATTGTGAGCCATACAGTGTGAGCCATACAGTGTGAGCCATACATTGTGAGCCATACATTGTGAGCCATACATTGTGAGCCATACATTGTGAGCCATACAGTGTGAGCCATACATTGTGAGCCATACATTGTGAGCCATACAGTGTGAGCCATACATTGTGAGCCATACATTGTGAGCCATACAGTGTGAGCCATACAGTGTGAGCCATACAGTGTGAGCCATACAGTGTGAGCTATATATTGTGAGCCATACAGTGTGAGCCATACATTATGAGCCATACATTGTGAGCCATACAGTGTGAGCCATACAGTGTGAGCTATATATTGTGAGCCATACAGTGTGAGCCATACAGTGTGAGCCATACAGTGTGAGCCATACAGTGTGAGCCATACAGTGTGAGCCATACAGTGTGAGCCATACAGTGTGAGCCAGTGTGAGCCATACAGTGTGAGCCATACAGTGTGAGCCATACAGTGTGAGCCATACAGTGTGAGCCATACAGTGTGAGCCAGTGTGAGCCATACAGTGTGAGCCATACAGTGTGAGCCATACAGTGTGAGCCATACAGTGTGAGCCAGTGTGAGCCATACAGTGTGAGCCATACAGTGTGAGCCATACAGTGTGAGCCATACAGTGTGAGCCATACAGTGTGAGCCATACAGTGTGAGCCAGTGTGAGCCATACAGTGTGAGCCATACAGTGTGAGCCATACAGTGTGAGCCATACAGTGTGAGCCAGTGTGAGCCATACAGTGTGAGCCATACAGTGTGAGCCATACAGTGTGAGCCAGTGTGAGCCATACAGTGTGAGCCATACAGTGTGAGCCATACATTGTGTACCATACACTGTGAACTAAATTTATAATGAATGTGAGCCATAATTCCATTTGTACTAATATGCTCTTGTTCGTTGTCTGTGTTCTCTCTCTCTCTCTCTCTCTCTCTCTCTCTCTCTCTCTCTCTCTCTCTCTCTCTCTCTCTCTCTCTCTCTCTCTCTCTCAGCGATATCTCACACGTGTTTTCATTTCCTCACTACGTGTTATATTTATTCTGCAAATGGATAAAACACACGTACAATACATGTGTAATAAAAATAGGCAGGTGTTGCACATGTGTCTTATTCATCAACTCGCAGGTGTTGCTTTCCATTAACGTGATGATTCTCTTACACAAGACCGAAAAAACACTTTTTACCATTGTGAGAATTCATACAACGTATGGCGACTCATACATACCACTACGGCGACTCATGTATACTCATGTATACTCATGTATACTCATGTATATTCCATCATTGTGTTTGTGTATCATTAATGTGTAAATTATTTGTGTCAATTATTAAATGCTAATTTTTAAGTGAGGTGTTTGTTTGTCCTTATATGAGGCGCTTCTATCTATATATCCCTCCCTATATCAATCTATATATCTATCGCTATATCTGTCTGTATCTATGTCTTTATCTATCTGTATATGACCGAGACCCTGATAAGTCTTATCTAACCTCACCTTTGGTACCAGGGGAAGATAAGGTCTGAAAAAGCCATCGTAGGCGAAACGTTTCCTTTATAGTGTATCCTAATTACATCACCTGTGTCTTTCTTCACGGCTCCGGTACCAGTCTTGCAAGACACCTGTGTCACAACCACTCACGAAACGTTGCAGAAATATTGCATAGCTGACGAAGCTTTTAAGTATCGATATTTTACTCATACGAGACTTTATTAAACTTTGATGAAGATTCATGTAAGCGAAACGCACTAATTACGACAAAGCACTATGCGCTCTTAATTAAGCAGTACTTAGTTTCACACCATAGTATCAAGAACTCCTAGATAGGCTCGGGAGACGCTGAGAAGGATCAACAACGCATACAATGCATCAAGGGCAGCTTCGAGATACAATGATTACCTAAAAGGGTGATTAGGAATGCTTTCAGAGGATCAGGAACGCCTTGGACGATCAGGAGTGATTTTGGAGGCTCGGCATCGCCTTCGGAGGATTGAGAGCGCATTTAAAGAATCAGGGACGCTTCGGAGGATCAGGAATGATGTCGTAGGATAAAGAACACTTGGATGAGGCACATCTATGGAATATGAGAAACGCCAATATGCACATGATTTAAAATATTCATAATTCTTCCTCCTCATACGTCTGTCTCTCATTTTTTTCCTCCCATATCTTTACACCTTTCCTCTTCCGTATTTGTGCAGTTCTTATTCTCCGCTGACCCCCATCGTATTTCCCAGCTCTTTTCACTCTTTCTCATCACTAATGTCTACAATGAACCCTCATTGTTTTACTGAAGTTACCCACCTTGTACAAGCCCCACCCAGCGTGGTGAAACATGACTGGGAAAGACAAAATAATATGAACACCTGCTGACTTAACTGTTGAAGGACTGAAAAATCAATTTAAATGTATTACAGGTCCCTTGTTGCGCCATCTTCCTAAACGATAATGCAACAATTCACATCGCTAGAGTTGTTTAAAATTGTCATGAAGAATATAAAAGTGAAGTCGATCACTTGGATTGGCTCTCACAATCGCCGGATATAAATATTATCGAGCATCTGTTGGGTCAGTTGGAACAGCAAGTCAGAAACTGATTTCCTCCACTGTCGTCTCTGGAAGAGTTAGATCAGGTTTTGCTTGAGGAATGGTTCCAAATTCCCCTGGATGCTGTTCAGATGTTATAAGAATCAATTCCTCAATGAACTGGTGTTGTTTTAACTACAAATGGAGGACCAACTCCCTATTGAAAATAAAAAAGTTATGGAATAAGGTGTTCTTATTATTTTGTCCAGCCCCTACATACCCAGCTTTTGTTCCCACTGTGCAGTTATCATACAGAATAGGGTAGAAGCACACTGTTCATGTACGGAGTTTTTATTAACAAAAAAAAGCAAAAACAAATGCCTGCTCCTACTAGCCATAGCCTGGTCGAGACTGTCTCTGCTTCCTTGGAATTCACAGGTTCGAACCCAATAGCGTTTCACAAATATTTATTGTTTGTGGAACGCTATGGTCTGGTTGATATAGTCAGTTTGTAGTCTCGTCTGGGAGTTTATGGCTCAAGTACACAGCCTTGGAGATTCAAATCCTCCTTCTCCTCCTCCTCCTCCTTCTCCTCCTTCTCCTCCTCCTCCTTCTACATTCGTCTCTGCTTCTGCTAGCCGCTCTTCTGGAAATACGTCTGCAGAAGATACTTGGCCATCTTGGAAATCTGAGCTTCCTGGTGATTTTGCAGTGACGATAAGGTATTGAGGCCGCTATAACTCTCCATAATACGCACCAGAGTATCAACCTTCTCCGTTTTCTGTGGAAGAAAGTGGGAAAACAGTAAGCTTGAAGGAATAAACATTTTAAATATATATTAGGGCGTCATGTGTTTTCGCCCACCATGAGGCAGGCCAAAGCAGCATGGGTTCGAGTCCTTGGCTAGTGCAGTGTTGTTATTGATCAATACCATTCGTTCGTGGTCACAATAATATAAAATACTTCTCGTTGTACTAGTACACCAAACAGGGACTAGAATGAAATTAGTCTGAAGTCATCCACACCATCGCGTGTCCTTGGGTAGCGAGTACAACATTCAGTTCCGCTGAATGCGCTACTTTTAAGGATCGTATGGTCCAGTGGATTAGGGCGTCATGTGTTTTCGCCCACCATGAGGCAGGCCAAAGCAGCATGGGTTCGAGTCTGGTAAAGTGTATGGTAGAGTTATTATTGAAAGAATTAAGAGTAAGACGGAGAGTAGGATAGGAGATGAACAAGGAGGCTTTAGGAAAGGTAGGGGATGTGTAGACCAAGTGTTTACAGTGAAACATATACGTGAACAGTATTTAGATAAGGGTAAAGAGGTCTTTGTGGCATTTATGGATATGGAAAAGGCGTATGACAGGGTGGATAGGGGGGCAATGTGGCAGATGTTGCAAGTATATGGTATAGGAGGTAGGTTACTGAAAGCAGTGAAGAGTTTTTACGAGGATAGTGAGGCTCAGGTTAGAGTATGAAGGAGAGAGGGAGATTATTTCCCAGTAAAAGTAGGCCTTAGACAAGGATGTGTGATGTCACCATGGTTGCTCAATATATTTATAGATGAGGCTGTAAGAGAAGTAAATGCGAGGGTCTTGGCAAGAGGCGTGGAGTTAAAAGATAAAAAATCACACATAAAGTGGGAGTTGTCACAGTTGCTCTTTGCTGATGACACTGTGCTCTTGGGAGATTCTGAAGAGAAGTTGCAGAGATTGGTGGATGAATTTGGTAGGGTATGTAAAAGAAGAAAATTAAAAGTGAATATAGGAAAGAGTAAGGTGATGAGGATAAAAATGTGGAGATCACGGAAGGTGAACTTTCAGTCCTATGGAAGTGCAAAGACAAAAAAGGATTGTATTGTATGAAAGTATAGTTATACCAATGCTCTTATATGGGTGTGAAGCATGGGTGGTGAATGTTGCAACAAGGAGAAGGTTGGAGGCAGTGGAGATGTCATGTCTGAGGGCAATGTGTGGTGTGAATATAATGCAGAGAAATCTTAGTTTGGAAATTAGGAGGAGGTTTGGATATGTAGAGAGGATGAAACGAAATAATATGACTTCGAGAGAATATAAATCTGTAGTGGAGAAAAGGTGGGGTAGAGGTCTGCTTAGAAAAGGTTGGAGGGAGGGGGTAAGGGAGGTTTTTATGCGAGGGGCTTGGACTTCCAGCAAGCATGCGTGAGCATGTTGGATAGGAGTGTGAGCAAGATAACATTTATGAAGGGATTCAGGGAAACTGGCAAGCCAGACTTGAGTCCTGGAGATGGGAAGTACAGTGCCGCCACTCTGAAGGAGGGGTGTTAATGTTGCAGTTTTATAACTGTAGTATAAACGCGCCTCTGGCAAGACAGTGATGGAGTGAATGATGATGATGAAAGTTTTTCTTTTTCGGGCCACCCTACTATGGTGAGAGACGGCCGATGTGTTAATAACATATATATATATATATATATATATATATATATATATATATATATATATATATATATATATATATATATATATATATATATATATATATATATATATATATATATATATATATATATATATATATATATACATATATATAATCCAGAATCAACCTCGAGACGATTTCTTTGATCAGGTGTCTCGTAGCTTGGTTGGTAGAGCAGTCGGCTCACATTTTGAGGTCCGTGGCTCGATTCCTGGTACAGGTGGAAACGTTTGGGTGTGTTTCCTGAAGACACCTGCTGTCCCTGTTCACCTAGCAGTAAGTAGGTACCTGGGTGTTAGCCAACTGGTGTGGGTCGCATCCTTGAGACAAAATTAACCTAAGATGCCCGAAATCTTCTGCATAACAAGTATGTCTTTGTGTCACTGATGTAACTCGGTCTGTGTAAATTGTACTTGTAACAAAAAAAAGTATTATTCTTAAGAAGTAACTCGGAGCTCAGCAGTAGAGTGTCCGGCACATAATCAAAAGGATCCATGATCGATTTAAGCAGGGAATTATAGCTAACTTTCCATTCCTTGTATCGTAATTGATTGTTTCCCATTGTCCAAGGCTCTGTACGAAGCCTTACTGCATTAACTGTTGGTAACACAGGAGGCTCAGTCCTCTGACATCCCGGATGGGCAATGATCCACTTCACTGAGCAGGTAAGACCATGGAACATACACTCATACCTTAAAGATGTTATTGACAGCGTCGAGGGCCACAAGCACCATGCCAGGGTCGTCGCCAGCCATCACCCTGCAGAAGGAGGCCATCACGCCAGTATTCACCAACACTGCTGCCTGCTCCGTCGTACAACCAGAGGTCAGGTTAGATAAGGCCCATGTCGCTTCCTTCCTCAGCTCCTCGTCATCCTAAGGCAGTAAGAGTCTCTCACATACACGTCAGTCAAGACTTTGAATACCTGTTAGTGAAATTTCGTTTCACTATTTCGACTTTTAAGTTTACATCCACAAACGTCAACATCAGGCCTTGAATCCTAAGCCGACCTAACTTAAAGGTTAGGCATTTAACTTGAATATTAGATCCCCTATCTTAAATGCTAGGCCCCTTAACTTGGATACTAAACCCTTTAACTTGGATGTTATGCCCCCTAACTTAAATACTCTGCTCAACTTGAATACGTGACCCCTTTATCTAAACGCCAGACCTCTCTAAAATTAAATACTAGTCCCACTAACCTGAATACTAGGTCTACTAACTTGTATACTAGGTCCACTAACTTCAATACTACGTAAGTCCACCAACTTGAATACAAGGATGACTATCTTGAATACCTCACCCTTGAATACTAGGCCCCGTAACGTGTAATCATGACCCAGGACTGACCTTCTCGACGGCAGCGATGAGAGCTGGTACCACCTGAACATCAATGACCAGCTGGATGTGTCTGGTGGTGCCAGCGGTGATGTTAGAGAGTATCCAGGCAGCCTCTCTGCTTACCCCTAGGTTTGGATTGTTCAACATCTCTCTGTAGATGGGCAGCGCACCCGCCTGTACCACAGCGTCCGTCTGGAATGGCATGCACCTTGACAGTAAAGGTGTTCTATACATACTGGCGAAGGACTCGTGGTCCAAGGAACCGGAGCTACCTTCCCCTTCCTAATAGTGCCAATATTCGCCAATTTTCAATATTTGGTTTTAAAATCGGAAAAAATACTTTTTAGAAAATACTCAAAAAAAATAAATAAATAAATAAAAAACGTAAAAATGTAGCAAAATATTAATCAGTTTTATTTTGTAGATATTATTAAGGTTTTAGCTGAATTCGTATTCTTGAAGCTGCGTATGTATTTAGCCCTCTCCACTTCCTCATACAACTCATTCCGCTAATAACCTTTTCCCGAGACTAAAGAAGTACATCCTTGCATTCCTATGTCTCATTTGTGTCTTCAGTTTCCACCTGTATCCCCCTGGATCCAGGACACTTTAATTAACATCGTCCATGCTTATCAGCCCTATCAATTTCTCTTTCAATTCAGTACGTCGCACTCATGTCTCCCCTAATGCGACAGCAGTGTGCCGTGGACACTTGTTGACGAACTGATCAACTAAACTTAAACACAGAAACAGTGTAAAAAGAGGCTGTTGATTTCAAGTCTGTCTCAGAACCTCGTCTGAAGACGATCTCAGACATCGAAATATAGTGTCCGTTGTTTACATGTGCATTTTCTCAGCTAGTATCTTCCTTACTTCATTAGCAGCTTACTACCCTAGTCTACCTCCGTCAGTAGCTTACCTGTTCGTTGGTTCCTGCTGCCACGCTGCCGGTGGCCCTGAGAGCGGCAATGACCACCTTCTCCTGGTCTGAGTAGAGACGCTGGACCATATCTCTCACCAGACCACACTCCACCAGCTCGTCAACGGCCTTAGGTCCCATATCAGCGTAGTAGGCCACGCCCCAGAGTGCGTCAGCTGCACCAGAGGGAGACACAGGTGGTGAAGTGACCGCTCCTGCAGGAGTATCCTGATTACTGCTACAACACTACTTTTACTGCAGTGTTGTAGCAGTAGCAAGTCTCCGTGCTTTCTCCGGTGATCACTGGGAGCTTCTACTGCCACAAGACTATTCTGAATGCTACTGAAAGACTAATCTGACTGCTGTTAAAAGCATTCCCTTGTTGTTGCTAGTGCTGCTACAAGAGTGCTCTTACTGCTGCTATAAGGGTACTCTTTTTCCTGATAAAAGAGTACTTACCGTTGCTGAAAAGTACTCAAGCAAAACAACGTAATGTAATAAGCTCGAACTCACGGCCACTCAGTCCTCCAAACAGGAGACCAGCGTGTTATCTACTGTACAACTGGTAACGCACCACCCTGGAGCGTAAAGTGGAACGTTATTTTATCCATCGTCGTAAAACCATCTTGTGTGACGCAGCATGAAAAAACCATCTTGTGTAACGAAGAATAAGAGGACAACCCATCCTGTGTCTGATGGTGTTGAAATACAAAATTCTATCATGTGTAATGGAGCAGGGAAGCATAGCAAACTTTTCTCCCCTACAAAGTGACTATCATATAGAAACTAATAGTCGCAAGCTGCGACTGTGTTTAATCCCTGTTAATATTAAATATGAGTTACCTTGGATCTGGAAATAGGAATTACCTTGTAAATATATGGTATACAATACCGACAAGATGAGAAATTAGACACGTGTGTAACATCTGGGTATCTTAATTGTAGACATTTCGCCAACCAGTGGCTTTATCAATACAAGTTCAATGACATAATTGGAAGAGAGTAGAACTATATATAAAAGATGAGATAATCAGCCCTCAGTCTTGGAGTTGGTGAAGAGCACCGTAGTTGTAAAGAGTCTGGAGCACAGATTGGTGCTTAAATACTGGCGTCAAGTGAAGGACGTGTAGCAGACGAAGGCATTGTCGGAGGACATTTTCACAAACTTAAGTACTACGAGCCCATCCCTGGGGTATGACCTCTGCCACTGGGAAATCCCACCTACCAGTGACAATGTTTTCATCTGCTTCCCGTCCCTCACCTGACGTCAAGTATATATGCGCCAATCTTTATCCCTATGCTCCAGATTTTTCAGGACTACGGTGCTGTACACCAACTCCAAGACTGAGGGACTGATTATCTCATCTTTTGTATATAGTTCTACTGTCTTCCAGTTATGTCCTTGAATTTGTATTGATGAAGCCACTGGAGGGCGAAACGTCTACAATTAAGATACCCAGATGTTGCACATGCGTCTAATTCTCCAGGAATTACCTTGAACCTGGGTATCTAGGTGTGCCACCATCTCCTTGAGGGCACGGGCACACTCCTTGCGATCCTCAAGACTGATGGCTGGGTTCTTCACACGGAAGAGGTTGGTAATGACCCAGCAGACCTGACGGCGCAGTGCTAGCTGAAGGGAAGGAGTTAGAGGGGATTTAGTGAATAGAGGAGTTAATGAGGGGAAGTTAGTGAGGGTAGGAGTGAGAGGGAAGTTAGTTATGCATTGACAAGGAGGGATGAGGCAGGAGAGTCAAAACAATTCATTACCTTGAAACAAATCACTGATTCTGTCCAGGGCGGATCGAAATGTCGTATATTTTGTCTCTAATTTGTGGGAGGTTGTTGTGGGGTTATTCTTGGGGGGTTAAAGTGGTTCTGAGAAAGCACACTCCCCTCCCTTTTTTTTTTTTACATAGATCAGTTTTACAAGGTAAGAGTTGTCGTCCAACCTCAGCTCATAACCTGCATTTTTGATTACTTTGTGTTTGGATTTAGTACATAAACATTCCCTCTTCTCAAACTGCACACTCTGATCTCACGGATCGGATCAACAACATCGTAACTAACCCATACGGGTTTAGCCCTTGGTGAGATACAGCAGAGTGCACTCCCTCGTTCTTACTGGCATGGTAGTGTGGAGGAGGTTGACCAGGGGCCTGACGATGCCCTCCTTCAGTGCCCTGTCTCTGTACTCTGCTCCGTCGCCCACGATGTTGCCCAGCGCCCACACTGCTTGCTCCTTGACGGCCACGTCCGGGGAGGAGAGTAGACGTACTAGCACGCCCACGGCCCCCGCATCTGTCAGGGTGAAAAATGATTGAGTGAACAGGAATTTTGTTCACTTAAGAGCCCTTTCTTGAAGGCGTTTCAGTCTTTGAATTTTGTATCAAGAGTAAAGGAGTCGTAAGTCGTAAGTAAAGGAGTCGTAAGTCGTAAGTAAAGGAGTCGTAAACCCTCATTTACGAACCAATCATTAATTATAACTAGGAAGTGATTCTTTTGACTGGCCAGAAGATAGTAACTTGGAACTAATGATAGCCAGTTATTTCCAGGATACTTTCTCTTACAAGTTTATGAGACACAGTGTCAACAACGTACCGACGAGGGCGCGTGTGTACTGAGAAGGTCCAGAAGCGATGTTGGTCACAGCCCAGGCTGCCTCCACCTGCAACTCCGGGCTGAAACATGAACACAAGCGTCACTGAAATATTACCGTGGAAGCTGAGCTCACACGGCGTAAGCCGGCGCAGGCCCTAAACAGCATCAACAGCAACACATTTTGCAACATAAATGGATCAAAAACACAGGGTTAAAAAACTGAAGGACAGTACATACATAGGCAGAAGAAAGAAAAAGTAAAGAAGAGGTAGAAAAAGGATTCATACCAGGAAAGTTGTGTATAAAGAATGCATTCCTTATAGACAGCTTTCCTTGCGTAAATATTAATCCTAACTTGGTCGCTGCAAATGCCTTCTTTTCTCATTTGATTATCAGTGTTTCAAACTTCGGAACACTCGTGACTTAGCTTGATCCTTTCTTCTCTGTCTTTCTATACCTAATTTCCTTTCCCTTTTTTTTCCATTTTCTTATGTTTTCTTTCTCCTGGCTAAATATGAATGGATGTAAACACAAAATACCTACGTTTCATCTAGCCCTCTCCATCCCTTTCTTGTTCACTCTAGCCCTCTCCATCCCTTTCTTGTTCACTCTAGCCCTCTCCATCCCTTTCTTGTTCACTCTAGCCCTCTCCATCCCTTTCTTGTTCACTCTAGCCCTCTCCATCCCTTTCTTGTTCACTCTAGCCTTCTCCATCCCTTTCTTGTTCACTCTAGCCTTCTCCATCCCTTTCTTGTTCACTCTAGCCTTCTCCATCCCTTTCTTGTTCACTCTAGCCTTCTCCATCCCTTTCTTGTTCACTCTAGCCTTCTCCATCCCTTTCTTGTTCACTCTAGCCTTCTCCATCCCTTTCTTGTTCACTCTAGCCTTCTCCATCCCTTTCTTGTTCACTCTAGCCCTCTCCATCCCTTTCTTGTTCACTCTAGCCCTCTCCATCCCTTTCTTGTTCACTCTAGCCTTCTCCATCCCTTTCTTGTTCACTCTAGCCTTCTCCATTACTTTCTTGTTCACTCTAGCCTTCTCCATCCCTTTCTTGTTCACTCTAGCCCTCTCCATCCCTTTCTTGTTCACTCTAGCCCTCTCCATCCCTTTCTTGTTCACTCTAGCCCTCTCCATCCCTTTCTTGTTCACTCTAGCCTTCTCCATCCCTTTCTTGTTCACTCTAGCCTTCTCCATCCCTTTCTTGTTCACTCTAGCCTTCTCCATCCCTTTCTTGTTCACTCTAGCCTTCTCCATCCCTTTCTTGTTCACTCTAGCCTTCTCCATCCCTTTCTTGTTCACTCTAGCCCTCTCCATCCCTTTCTTGTTCACTCTAGCCCTCTCCATCCCTTTCTTGTTCACTCTAGCCCTCTCCATCCCTTTCTTGTTCACTCTAGCCCTCTCCATCCCTTTCTTGTTCACTCTAGCCCTCTCCATCCCTTTCTTGTTCACTCTAGCCTTCTCCATCCCTTTCTTGTTCACTCTAGCCTTCTCCATCCCTTTCTTGTTCACTCTAGCCTTCTCCATCCCTTTCTTGTTCACTCTAGCCCTCTCCATCCCTTTCTTGTTCACTCTAGCCCTCTCCATCCCTTTCTTGTTCACTCTAGCCCTCTCCATCCCTTTCTTGTTCACTCTAGCCTTCTCCATCCCTTTCTTGTTCACTCTAGCCTTCTCCATCCCTTTCTTGTTCACTCTAGCCCTCTCCATCCCTTTCTTGTTCACTCTAGCCCTCTCCATCCCTTTCTTGTTCACTCTAGCCCTCTCCATCCCTTTCTTGTTCACTCTAGCCTTCTCCATCCCTTTCTTGTTCACTCTAGCCTTCTCCATCCCTTTCTTGTTCACTCTAGCCTTCTCCATTCCTTTCTTGTTCACTCTAGCCCTCTCCATCCCTTTCTTGTTCACTCTAGCCCTCTCCATCCCTTTCTTGTTCACTCTAGCCCTCTCCATCCCTTTCTTGTTCACTCTAGCCTTCTCCATCCCTTTCTTGTTCACTCTAGCCCTCTCCATCCCTTTCTTGTTCACTCTAGCCTTCTCCATCCCTTTCTTGTTCACTCTAGCCCTCTCCATCCCTTTCTTGTTCACTCTAGCCTTCTTGCCCTCTCCATCCCTTTCTTGTTCACTCTAGCCTTCTCCATCCCTTTCTTGTTCACTCTAGCCCTCTCCATCCCTTTCTTGTTCACTCTAGCCTTCTCCATCCCTTTCTTGTTCACTCTAGCCCTCTCCATCCCTTTTTTGTTCACTCTAGCCTTCTCCATCCCTTTCTTGTTCACTCTAGCCCTCTCCATCCCTTTCTTGTTCACTCTAGCCTTCTCCATCCCTTTCTTGTTCACTCTAGCCCTCTCACTCTAGCCTTCTCCATCCCTTTCTTGTTCACTCTAGCCCTCTCCATCCCTTTCTTGTTCACTCTAGCCTTCTCCATCCCTTTCTTGTTCACTCTAGCCTTCTCCATCCCTTTCTTGTTCACTCTAGCCCTCTCCATCCCTTTCTTGTTCACTCTAGCCTTCTCCATCCCTTTCTTGTTCACTCTAGCCCTCTCCATCCCTTTCTTGTTCACTCTAGCCCTCTCCATCCCTTTCTTGTTCACTCTAGCCCTCTCCATCCCTTTCTTGTTCACTCTAGCCCTCTCCATCCCTTTCTTGTTCACTCTAGCCCTCTCCATCCCTTTCTTGTTCACTCTAGCCTTCTCCATCCCTTTCTTGTTCACTCTAGCCTTCTCCATCCCTTTCTTGTTCACTCTAGCCTTCTCCATCCCTTTCTTGTTCACTCTAGCCCTCTCCATCCCTTTCTTGTTCACTCTAGCCCTCTCCATCCCTTTCTTGTTCACTCTAGCCCTCTCCATCCCTTTCTTGTTCACTCTAGCCTTCTCCATCCCTTTCTTGTTCACTCTAGCCTTCTCCATCCCTTTCTTGTTCACTCTAGCCCTCTCCATCCCTTTCTTGTTCACTCTAGCCCTCTCCATCCCTTTCTTGTTCACTCTAGCCCTCTCCATCCCTTTCTTGTTCACTCTAGCCTTCTCCATCCCTTTCTTGTTCACTCTAGCCTTCTCCATCCCTTTCTTGTTCACTCTAGCCTTCTCCATCCCTTTCTTGTTCACTCTAGCCCTCTCCATCCCTTTCTTGTTCACTCTAGCCCTCTCCATTCCTTTCTTGTTCACTCTAGCCCTCTCCATCCCTTTCTTGTTCACTCTAGCCTTCTCCATCCCTTTCTTGTTCACTCTAGCCCTCTCCATCCCTTTCTTGTTCACTCTAGCCTTCTCCATCCCTTTCTTGTTCACTCTAGCCCTCTCCATCCCTTTCTTGTTCACTCTAGCCTTCTCCATCCCTTTCTTGTTCACTCTAGCCCTCTCCATCCCTTTCTTGTTCACTCTAGCCTTCTCCATCCCTTTCTTGTTCACTCTAGCCCTCTCCATCCCTTTCTTGTTCACTCTAGCCTTCTCCATCCCTTTCTTGTTCACTCTAGCCCTCTCCATCCCTTTCTTGTTCACTCTAGCCTTCTCCATCCCTTTCTTGTTCACTCTAGCCCTCTCCATCCCTTTCTTGTTCACTCTAGCCTTCTCCATCCCTTTCTTGTTCACTCTAGCCCTCTCCATCCCTTTCTTGTTCACTCTAGCCTTCTCCATCCCTTTCTTGTTCACTCTAGCCCTCTCCATCCCTTTCTTGTTCACTCTAGCCTTCTCCATCCCTTTCTTGTTCACTCTAGCCCTCTCCATCCCTTTCTTGTTCACTCTAGCCTTCTCCATCCCTTTCTTGTTCACTCTAGCTCTCTCCATCCCTTTCTTGTTCACTCTAGCCCTCTCCATCCCTTTCTTGTTTCTAGCCCTCTCTTTTTTGTTCACTCTAGCCTTCTCCATCCCTTTCTTGTTCACTCTAGCCCTCTCCATCCCTTTCTTGTTCACTCTAGCCATCTCCATCCCTTTCTTGTTCACTCTTCTCCATCCCTTTCTTGTTCACTCTAGCCTTCTCCATCCCTTTCTTGTTCACTCTAGCTCTCTCCATCCCTTTCTTGTTCACTCTAGCCCTCTCCATCCCTTTCTTGTTCACTCTAGCCCTCTCCATCCCTTATTTGTTCACCCTAGCCTTCTCCTGCTATACCTAGCTGTTATCTACCCTATCCCCCAGCTCTTTAAATCTCTTACTTCTCACTCTTGCCCATGCACTCGACTAAGGGAGGCAATATGCCGGCATTGATGAACTGGCTGATGGGAGGCTTGTCAGAGGAGAGCAACACCCGCGCCTTCTCCGTGTTGGCCAGCTGTCGACGACGATCTCCGCTACGGATACCTTCCACGATGTCATCCACTTCATCAGAGATGTCATCCTCTTCCTCCTCCACGTCTTCTTCTTCTCCAGCTTCTTCCTCTCCCACTGCCTCTTCGTTTTCCTTTTTAACCTTGAAAGTTGTTTTGGTAAGTCAGTGTTTTGAAAAATACGTAAATAAGCAAGAAAGAAAATTTCTTCGGGTACATTACACAGTTTAAGATATTTACAATTATCGTACATAGTAAATATGTGTAAATTATTTAGGATAACCCGATAAAGAAAAAAATGACTCATATTCATTGCTTTTTGTATTGCATGATCATCATATAGTCAACATTATATATTCATTATTATATGTTGATCCGGGGAAAGGATGACCACCTCAAAACTTTAAGGGTGATGGACTGATTACATCGTCTTCAAGTCTCTTCTGCTTCTATCAACTTTTCTGTACTCGACTGAAGAAGCCTACTGTGTAGGCGAAACGTTTCAAAATAAAGATACCTAACTGTTGCATATGTGTCTTACCTAACATCCTTGAAGGATGTTATCGTCAGAAATAAGTTAAATGACAGGGGCCACGCCCTTCCTTATTCACACTTTACCTTGCCGTCATCAGCAGGGAGACTCTCTCTTGCTTCCACATCCTGTCACAGGAGAACACAAGCAGCGATTAATATGGAGGAGTGGTTGGCTAATGGGGGAGTTTAAAGCCTATCGGCTACACGATAGGCTGTGCAGTACCAGTCAGGAATACTTTCATCACTAAAACAGGGATTTAGGTAAACTCTCAGTGTATATAGATAGATATACATCTTTCAGTGCATTACGCTGATAGATATACATCTCTTAGTGTATTATATTAATAGACATGCACCTCTCAGCGTCTATATGCTGATAGACACCCACACCTATCAGTGTGTATAAGGTGATAGACACACACCTCTCAGTGTACATTCGCTGATCGACATAACACTTCTCAGTGTTGCTGAAAATTGTATTACCGACAACAGCTCGTATCATCAATAAAGTTACCCAGCTGTTGCACATGTGCCTCAGTCTTCCACTTCTCAGTGTATATATCGTTCGTAAGTAATGTATCATCTAAAGATAACGTGACATATCAATAACAGTTGACCGGTGGCCGGTGGCCGGTGCCCTGGTGGCTAAAGCTCCCGCTTCACACACGGAGGGCCCGGGTACGATTCCCGGCGGGTGGAAACATTTCGACACGTTTCCTTACACCTGTTGTCCTGTTCACCTAGCAGCAAATAGGCACCTGGGTGTTAGTCGACTGGTGTGGGTCGCATCCTGGGGGACAAGATTAAGGACCCCAATGGAAATAAGTTAGACAGTCCTCGATGACGCACTGACTTTCTTGGGTTATCCTGGGTGGCTAACTCTTCGGGGTTAAAAAATACGAACGAAATCTTATCTGCAATTGTTAATTTTACTGAGAATTTAATCCCCTTACGCGGAATCCCATCATTTATACTCAGGTTTTTCAATCCATGTTTCCTTGTCTGTAAGATAGTGCAGTTACTGGCTCATCTATGCTTTTGTTTAGTTTACGCTACACTCTTTATTTTTTTTGCAAGTTACCCACAAGCTCCTTTTCTGCATTTTCTTCTAATATTAAAAATTACGTAGTTTTCTTTGTATGAGAATATAACTAACGTAACCCTGATTTATATATATATATATATATATATATATATATATATATATATATATATATATATATATATATATATATATATATATATATATATATATATATATATATATATATATATATATATATATATATATATATATATATATATATATATATATATATATATATATATATACACACACACACACACACCTGAGGGTTGTCAGTGGTGTCCGGAGGCTGCCTGTCTTGTGGTCGGAGCGTCGGCTCCTCCACGTGAGGTAGAGGTGAGTGCTTCTTCTGAGGTGTTATTGTCGCCTCTTGTTCCTCCTTCTCGTCGTGGTCTTCCTGCGCAGGTTTCTGCCGGGTGAAGGGGAGGCATAAGTCGCTTTACAGAGAAGAAAGTATGGTAGAGTGCGACACAAGTCACTTGGACCCAAAGAAAGTAGCTACCCGGGAAATGGGAAGCATGCAGGTGCGATCCGAGGAAGGGGAGTTCAGGGCCAAACCCTTGAATCAAGGACCTCAGTCAAGGGTTTGTGAATCAAGGGACTGTGAATCAAGGGACTGTGAATCAAGGGACTGTGAATCAAGGACCTGGCCTCTCTCAGGTCCACCTCACCTTCAGCGTCTCCTCCATCGCCTCCTGCATCCTCTGCTGTATTCTTTGTTGCTCTAGGTGTTCCTGCTTCTGCTGCTTCCGAAGCTGGTGCTCCTTCTTCTGCTGCAGCAGCTGCTGCATCTGCTGCATCTGCTGCTGCATCAACAGATGTATCTCCATGGTCATCTGCTTGTGCATCTGGTTGAGGTGTTCTATTGTGGCTGGGCTGGACAGCTGCCCCTCCTTATCCTCCTTCAGCTGCTGAATCTTCTGCTGTCTCTGCTGCTGCTGCAGCTGCTTCAGCTCGTGCTGCTGTTGCTTTTGTTGCTGATGTTGCTGTTTCTTTTGCTCAAGCTGCTGCTGTTGCTGCTGTCTCTGCTCGTGCCTCTGCTGCTGCTTTTCCTGCAGCTGCTGCCGTCTCTGCTGGATGTGAGTGTCCTGTCTCATCGGCTGCTGCTGCTTCTTCTGTTGCTGCTGCTTCTGTTGTTGCTGTTGCTGCTGCTTCTGCTGCTGCTGCTTCTGCTGTTGTTGAGGCTGAAGTTTTTTGATCATCGGCAGACGATTAATGCTGTTTTTGTGGGTTCTGTTGGTAATAATAATAATAATAATAATAATAATAATAATAATAATAATAATAATAATAATAATAATAATAATAATAATAATAATAATGAGACAAAAGCAAACTAGAACAATAAATCGTAATTCACGAGTAAGCCACAATACCTTCACAGGAACAATTCACAACTAACCCACAATACCTTTAGAGGAACAATTCACAACTAACCCACAATACCTTGACAGGAACAATTCACAACTAACCCATAATACCTTGACAGGAACAATTCACAACTAACCCATAATACCTTGACAGGAACAATTCACAACTAACCCACAATACCTTCACAGGAACAGTTCACAACTAACCCATAATACCTTGACAGGAACAATTCACAACTAACCCATAATACCTTGACAGGAGCAATTCACGTTCATTCTGCAAACTTAAAGTTGAAACTAAAGAAGTTTTGGGTTCGTCCTGAGAGATTAAGACGACTTGATAATGAAGGCTTCTGTCTTCAGTTTTAGTCACCTCGCTACTCAAGTGAAGAAACCTATTATGCAGGCGAAACGTTTCGTAAATGAAGACACCAGAGTGTCGCACATTATATCTTATTCACCAACTGTGTGCGCATTTTATTTTGTTGTTGGCCCCAGTGGAAATAAATCACTTTGTCTTACTTTTTTTCTTGGGGGGGGGTTATACTAGGTAATTTAAACATGTATGGTAATTGTGGTTATGTGTACCTGTGTCTGAATAAAGTTACTTACTTAGACCTCCAGTACTAGTCTGGAATTAGTTTAATAAAGAGAACTGGATACTTACTGGAGGGGCGAGAGTCTGACGCTGGAGGTGTTGGGCTGTTGATTAGTTGGGTGTCTCTCCAGCTTCTCTTTCTCCTTCCAGTGTGGGGATAGAGACATCCTGGAGGGCTTGTCGTTAGTGTGGCTGCTGGCGGGGGTGCTGCCGGGGCTGCTGGAGGGGGTGCTGCCGGGGCTGGGAGC
>NC_091336.1:17689002-17784002 GCF_038502225.1 Cherax quadricarinatus
GTGTCTGACACCTATGTTGCGTCACACTACAACACTGCTTGTTGGTAGGGGCACCTAGGTCACGAGAGTGCCAGTAACCCAGTGTCTGACACCTATGTTGCGTCACACGACAACACTGCTTGTTGGTAGGGGGCACCTAGGTCACGAGAGTGCCAGTAACCCAGTGTCTGGCACCTACGTTGCGTCACACTACAACACTGCTTGTTGGTAGGAGGCACCTAGGTCACGAGAGTGCCAATAACCCAGTGTCTGACACCTATGTAGCGTCACACGATAACACTGCTTGTTGGTAGGGGGCACCTAGGTCACGAGAGTGCTAGTAACCCAGTGTCTGACACCTATGTTGCGTCGCATTACAACACTGCTTGTTGGTAGGGGGCACCTAGGTCACGAGAGTGCTAGTAACCCAGTGTCTGACACCTATGTTGCGTCGCATTACAACACTGCTTGTTGGTATGAGGCACCTAGGTCACGAGAGTGCCAATAACCCAGCGTCTGATACCTGTGTTGCATCACACTACAACATTGCTGCCCGGAAGGAGGCACCTAGGAGGTCAGGAGAGTGTCAATAACTCTAGAGACAGAGTAGGTGGCAGTAGTGCCATGAACTAGACAGATTTCCGGAACTGTTGGTCTTGCAACTGCATCATCTGAGGAAGTGAAAACAATATAGTTACCCCTGTTGCATAATAATATACCCTTGTTGAATAATATAGTTACCCCTGTTGCATAATATAGTTACCCCTGTTGCATAATATAGTTACCCCTGTTGCATAATATAGTTACCCCCGTTGCATAATATAGTTACCCCTGTTGCATAATATAGTTACCCTTGTTGCATAATATAGTTACCCCTGTTGCATAATATAGTTACCCCTGTTGCATAATATAGTTACCCTTGTTGCATAATATAGTTACCTCTCTTGCATAATATAGTTACCCTTGTTGCATAATATAGTTACCCCTGTTGCATAATATAGTTACCTCTGTTGCATAATATTGTTACCCTTGTTGCATAATATAGTTACCCCTGTTGCATAATATAGTTACCCTTGTTGCATAATATAGTTACCCCTGTTGCATAATATAGTTACCTCTGTTGCATAATATAGTTACCCTTGTTGCATAATATAGTTACCTCTGTTGCATAATATAGTTACCTCTGTTGCATAATATAGTTACCACTGTTGCATAATATAGTTACCCCTGTTGCATAATATAGTTACCCTTGTTGCATAATATAGTTACCCTTGTTGCATAATATAGTTACCCTTGTTGCATAATATAGTTACCCCTGTTGCATAATATAGTTACCCTTGTTGCATAATATAGTTACCCCTGTTGCTTAATATAGTTACCCTTGTTGCATAATATAGTTACCTCTGTTGCATAATATAGTTACCCCTGTTGCATAATATAGTTACCTCTGTTGCATAATATAGTTACCTCTGTTGCATAATATAGTTACCTCTGTTGCATAATATAGTTACCTCTGTTGCATAATATAGTTACATCTGTTGCATAATATAGTTACCTCTGTTGCATAATATAGTTACCTCTGTTGCATAATATAGTTACCTCTGTTGCATAATATAGTTACCTCTGTTGCATAATATATTACCTCTGCTGCATAATATAGTAACTCCTGTTGCATAATATAGTTACCCCTGTTGCATAATATAGTTACCCTTGTTGCATAATATAGTTACCTCTGTTGCATAATATATTTACCTCTGTTGCATAATATAGTAACTCCTGTTGCATAATATAGTTACCCCTGTTGCATAATATAGTAACTCCTGTTGCATAATATAGTAACTCCTGTTGCATAATATAGTAACTCCTGTTGCATAATATAGTTACCCCTGTTGCATAATATAGTTACCCTTGTTGCATAATATAGTTACTCTTGTTGCATAATATAGTTACCTCTGTTGCATAATATAGTTACCTCTGTTGCATAATATAGTTACCTCTGTTGCATAATATAGTTACCCTTGTTGCATAATATAGTTACCTCTGTTGCATAATATAGTTACCCCTGTTGCATAATATAGTTACCCTTGTTGCATAATATAGTTACCTCTGTTGCATAATATAGTTACCCCTGTTGCATAATATAGTTACCCTTGTTGCATAATATAGTTACCTCTGTTGCATAATATAGTTACCCCTGTTGCATAATATAGTTACCTCTGTTGCATAATATAGTTACCTCTGTTGCATAATATAGTTACCTCTGTTGCATAATATTTAATATTGCACGCACGAATTCACGTGCACACAGTCTATCTTTAGTGCACACAGTCTATCGTTAGTGCACACAGTCTATCGTTAGTGCACACAGCCTATCTTTAGTACACACAGTCTATCGTTAGTGCACACCGCCTATCTTTAGTGCACACAGCCTATCTTTAGTGCACACAGCCTATCTTTAGTGCACACAGCCTATCTTTAGTGCACACAGTCTATCGTTAGTGCACACAGCCTATCTTTAGTGCACACAGTCTATCGTTAGTGCACACAGTCTATCTTTTGTGTGCACAGTCTATCTTTAGTGCACACAGCCTATCTTTAGTGCACACAGTCTATCGTTAGTGCACACAGTCTATCTTTAGTGTGCACAGTCTATCTTTAGTGCACACAGCCTATCTTTAGTGCACACAGTCTATCGTTAGTGCACACAGTCTATCGCTAGTGCACACAGTCTATCTTTAGTGCGCACAGTCTATCTTCAGTGCACACAGTCTATCGTTAGTGCACACAGTCTATCTTTAGTGCACACAGCCTATTTTTAGTGCACACAGTCTATCGTTAGTGCACACAGTCTATCTTTAGTGCACACAGCCTATCTTTAGTGCACACAGCCTATCTTTAGTGCACACAGTCTATCGTTAGTGCACACAGTCTATCTTCAGTGCGTGCAGCCTATCTTCAGTGCACACAGTCTATCGTTAGTGCACACAGTCTATCGTTAGTGCACACAGTCTATCGTTAGTGCACACAGTCTATCGTTAGTGCACACAGTCTATCGTTAGTGCACACAGTCTATCGTTAGTGCACACAGTCTATCGTTAGTGCACACAGTCTATCGTTAGTGCACACAGTCTATCGTTAGTGCACACAGTCTATCGTTAGTGCACACAGTCTATCGTTAGTGTACAGTCTATCCACAGCACAGTGCTATGAGAGGAGGAATATGCAATATGCAATACACATGACTCGATAATGTGTCATGTTCAGACAAGTGAGGAGGAAGGATGAAATCGAGTGAAAGTGAGGGTGAAAGTGAGGGTAAAACTGAGAGCCAAAGTGAGGGTGAAAGTGAGTGAAAATGAGGGTGAAAGTGAGAGTGAACGTGAGGGTGAAAATGAGGGCTTAGAAGATGCTATACAAATTGTTAAAATGAGAGGCTCAGAGTTTTGATAATGAGAAAGTGAGAGAGTGAAAGTTTTTATGAAGACGAGAAAGCAAGAGTGCAACTAATTAAGAGTGAAGGTTGGAAGAAAGTGTGAAAGTTGGAAGAGTGAAAGTTGGAAGAAAGTATCAAAGTTGCAAAGAAATGTCATAATTAAAGAAAGAATCAACACTGAAAGAAAGTTCCACCACTGGAAAAAAAAGAAAGTACCTGAGTAAGAAATACAAACTAAAACGAAATTCCAGAATGAGGTTACAGTGAACACTGGATAAGTGGAGCAAACCACTTAATAAATACCGGCCCCAGCGACCTGTCTCAGCCAGCTGGACTTGCCACTTACCCCCCACACAGCCAGCTGGCTCCAAGGCACTTAGCACCCCACACAGCCAGCTGGCTCCAAGGCACTTAGCACCCCACACAGCCAGCTGGCTCCAAGGCACTTAGCACCCCACACAGCCAGCTGGCTCCAAGGCACTTAGCACCCCACACAGCCAACTGGCTCCAAGGCACTTAGCAGCCCCCACACAGCCAGCTGGCTCCAAGGCACTTAGCACCCCACACAGCCAGCTGGCTCCAAGGCACTTAGCACCCCACACAGCCAGCTGGCTCCAAGGCACTTAGCACCCCACACAGCCAGCTGGCTCCAAGGCACTTAGCACCCCACACAGCCAGCTGGCTCCAAGGCACTTACCCCCCACACAGCCAACTGGCTCCAAGGCACTTACCCCCCACACAGCCAACTGGCTCCAAGGCACTTAGCACCCCACACAGCCAGCTGGCTCCAAGGCACTTAGCACCCCACACAGCCAGCTGGCTCCAAGGCACTTAGCACCCCACACAGCCAGCTGGCTCCAAGGCACTTAGCACCCCACACAGCCAACTGGTTCCAAGGCACTTAGCACCCAACACAGCCAACTGGCTCCAAGGCACTTAGCACCCAACACAGCCAACTGGCTCCAAAGCACTTAGCACCCAACACAGCCAGCTGGCTCCAACACAGCCAGCAAGAGGTCGAGCGTGAGGGAAGGACCTGGAGAATTAAGTAAAGGATGAATGGGTAGCGGAAACTAACATAGTGTTTTAGTAATAAGTCTTAAAGACTGACTGGCCAGCTGGTGCCGACTACAGCTGGTTTCATATCGATGAGTTATCGACTTTTACTGAAACTCTCACTCTCTTTATCTGGGTGTTTTCATCCCTCCCATTTAGTCTCCCTCTTTGTTCTCCATCTTTCGTGTTCCTCCTCCATCACTATACTCTTCGTGCAGAAGATGGTGGCAGCACACTGCGGATGTAGCCTATATCTTCCTTCACTCCAGACCCTCTACTTCCTCCCTCCCTCTATCATACATCTCTGTTTATCCTAGCGTTTTATTTGCTCTCTCCATCTCCCTTTCTTCCCTCTCGTTATCTAGCGACCTATTCCACTTCCGGCCCTATTTATATTTACACTACTTTTCGTGTGCGTGTGAATATGTGTATGTGTGAGTGTGTGTACTCACTTAATTGTGGTTGCAGGAGTCGAGACTCAGCTCCTGGCCCCGCCTCTTCATTGATCGCTACTAGGTCCTCTCCCTCTCTGCTTCCTGAGCTTTGTCATACCTCTTCTTAAAACTATGTATGGTTCCTGCCTCCACTACTTCACTTGCTAGGCTATTCCACTTCCTGACGACTCTATGACTGAAGAAATGTGTGTGTGTGTGTGTGTGTGTGTGTGTGTGTGTGTGTGTGTGTGTGTGTGTGTGTGTACTCACCTAGTTGTACTCACCTAGTTGAGGTTGCGGGGATCGAGTCCGAGCTCCTGGCCCCGCCTCTTCACTGATCGCTACTAGGTCACTCTCCCTGAGCCGTGAGCTTTATCATACCTCTGCTTAAATCTATGCATGGATCCTGCCTCCACTACATCGCTTCCCAAACTATTCCACTTCCTGACTACTCTGTGACTGAAGAAATACTTCCTAACATCCCTGTGATTCATCTGTGTCTTCAACTTCCAACTGTGTCCCCTTGTTGCTGTGTCCCATCTCTAGAACATTCTGTCTCTGTCCACCTTGTCAATTCCTCTCAGTATTTTGTATGTAGTTATCATGTCCCCCCTATCTCTCCTGTCCTCCAGTGTCGTCAGGTAGATTTCCCTTAACCTCTCCTCGTAGGACATACCCCATAGCTCTGGGACTAGTCTTGTTGCAAACCTTTGCACTTTCTCTAGTTTCTTCACGTGCTTGGCTAGGTGTGGGTTCCAAACTGGTGCTGCATACTCCAATATGGGCCTAACATTCACAGTGTGCAGGGTCCTGAACGATTCCTTATTAAGATGTCGGAATGCTGTTCTGAGGTTTGCTAGGCGCCTATATGCTGCAGCAGTTATTTGGTTTGTGTGCGCCTCAGGAGATATGCCTGGTTTTATACACACACCAAGATCATTTTCCTTGAGTGAGGTTTGTAGGCTCTGGCCCCCTAGACTGTACTCTGTCTGTGGTCTTTTTCGCCCTTCCCCAATCTTCATGACTTTGCACTTGGTGGGATTGAACTCCAGGAGCCAATTGCTGGACCAGGTCTGCAGCTTGTCCAGATCCCTTTGTAGTTCTGCCTGGTCCTCGTCCGATTGAATTCTTCTCATGAACTTCACATCATCTGCAAACAGGTACAATTTTGAGCCTATTCCTTCCGCCATGTCGTTCAAAAATACCAGAAACAGCACCGGTCCTAGGACTGACCCCTGTGGAACCCCACTAGTCACAGACGCCCAATCTGATACCTCGCCTCGTACCATGACTCGCTGTTGTCTTCCTGACAAGTATTCCCTGATCCATTGTAGTGCCTTCCCTATTATCCCTGCCTGGTCCTCCAGTTTTTTAATTAATCTCTTTTGTGGAACTGTGTCAAATGCCTTCTTACAATCCAAACAAATGCAATCTACCCACCCCTCTCTCTCTTGTCTTACTGCTGTCACCCTGTCATAAAACTCCAGTAGGTTTGTGAAATAGGATTTCCCGTCCCTGGAACCGTGTTGGTTGTTGTTGATAAGCTCATTTCTTTCTAGATGTTCCACCACTCTTCTCCTGATAATCTTCTCTATGACTTTGCATACTATACATGTCACTGACACTGGTCTGTAGTTTAGTGCTTCTTGTCTGTCTCCTTTTTTAAAAATTGGGACTACATATGGTGTCTTCCATACCTCAGGTAATCTCCCTGTTTCGATAGTTATGTTGAATGCTGTTGTTAGGGGTATACATAGCGCCTCTGTTCCTTCTCTCAGGACCCATGGACAGATATTATCCGGCCCCATCGCCTTTGAGATATCTAGCTCGCTCAGCAGCCTCTTCACTTCTTCCTCGGTTGTATGTATTATGTCCAACACTTGGTGGTGTACCCCACCTCTCCATCTTTCTGGAGTCCCTTCTGTCTCCTCTGTGAACACTTCTTTGAATCTCACGTTGAGTTCCTCAAATACTTCTCGGTCATTTCTTGTTGTCTCTCCTCCTTCCTTCCTTAGCCTGATTACCTGGTCCTTGACTGTTGTTTTCCTCCTGATGTGGCTGTATAACAGCTTCGGGTCAGATTTGGCTTTCGCTGCTGTGGGTGTGTGTGTGTGTGTGTGTGTGTGTGTGTGTGTGTGTGTGTGTCTGTGTGTGTGTGTGTGTGTGTGTGTGTGTGCGTGTGTGTGCGTGTGTGTGTGTTTGGGTATCTGTGTGAATGTGTATGTGTGTGGGGGTGCATGTTCTTTACAAGCCTGGTGTTTGTCTTGAGGTATAACGGTGTTTTATGTGAAGTGTCTTGAGCACACGCAGCTTGCCAGGCAGTTTGTTTTAAGGAATAGCATGGTGTAGTACACGTACACACACACACACACACACATACACACACACACACACACACACACACACACACACACACACACACACACACACACACACACACACACACACACACACACACACACACACACACACACACACACACACACACACACACACACACACAGAACCATACAACCTATCACACCATCCCAACACACACTACAATCTATACCCACAGCCTCTACCCAACACCGAGCTATAGAATCCCACAGTATGCCACCAGGTCTCCCACCCTCACAGGCCCCCCAAACCACAGTGTTGGAAAGGAAACTGAAGGTATGGTACACAAACGCTGATGGAATAACAAATAAGTGGGAGGAGTGGCATGAAAGAGTCAAAGAAGCATCACCGGACATCATAGCTCTCACAGAAACCAAGCTTACAGGTATGATAACAGATGCCATCTTTCCAACGGGATACCAAATCCTGAGGAAAGACAGAGGGAACAGGGGGGGTGGAGGAGTGGCGTTGCTGATCAAAAATCGCTGGAATTTTGATGAGCTGGAGAGAGGAGACAGCGGAGAAGAAAGTGATTACATAGTGGGAACACTTCACTCTGGAGGTCCCAAGGTGGTAATAGCAGTGATGTATAACCCACCACAGAACAGCAGGAGGCCAAGGCAAGAGCACGACGAGAGCAATAGAGCGATGGTTGACACACTGGCTAGAGTGGCCAGAAGAGCTCATGCATGCAGGGCAAAGCTCCTGATCATGGGTGACTTTAACCACAAGGAGATCGATTGGGAGAACTTGGACCCACATGGGGGCCAAGATACATGGAGGGCTAAGATGATGGAGGTGGTACTGGAAAACTTCATGTGCCAACACGTAAGGGACACTACAAGAGAGAGAGGAGAGGATGAACCAGCAAGGCTGGACTTAGTATTCACCTTGAGTAGTGCAGATATCGAGGACATCACATATGAAAGACCCCTTGGGGCCAGTGACCATGTGGTTTTAAGCTTCGAATACACAGTAGAGCTACAAGTGGAGGGAGAAGCAGGAAGGCCAGGACGAATGAAGCCAAACTACAAGAAAGGGGACTACACAGGAATGAGGAACTACCTGAACGGGGTTCAGTGGGACAGAGAACTGGCAGGGAAGCCAGTTAATGAGATGATGGAATATGTAGCAACAAAATGCAAGGAGGCTGAGGAGAGGTTTGTACCCAAGGGTAACAGGATTAATGAAAAAGCCAGGATGAGCCCATGGTTTACCCAAAGGTGCAGGGAGGCAAAAACCAAGTGTGCTAGGGAATGGAAGAAATATAGAAGGCAAAGGACCCAAGAGAATAAGGAGAACAGTCGTAGAGCCAGAAACGAATATGCACAGATAAGAAGGGAGGCCCAAAGACAATATGAAAATGACATAGCAGCGAAAGCCAAATCTGACCCGAAACTGTTGTACAGCCACATCAGGAGGAAAACAACAGTCAAGGACCAGGTAATCAGGCTAAGGAAGGAAGGAGGAGAGACAACAAGAAATGACCGTGAAGTATGTGAAGAACTCAACAAGAGATTCAAAGAAGTGTTCACAGAGGAGACAGAAGGGACTCCAGAAAGACGGAGAGGTGGGGCACACCACCAAGTGCTGGACACAGTGCACACAACCGAGGAAGAAGTGAAGAGGCTTCTGAGTGAGCTAGATACCTCAAAGGCAATGGGGCCAGATAACATCTCCCCATGGGTATTGAGAGAGGGAGCAGAGGCGCTATGTGTACCCCTAACAACAATATTCAATACATCTATCGAAACAGGTAGATTGCCTGAGGCATGGAAGACAGCAAATGTAGTCCCAATCTTTAAAAAAGGAGACAGACATGAAGCATTAAACTACAGACCAGTGTCACTGACATGTATAGTATGCAAAATCATGGAGAAGATTATCAGGAGAAGAGTGGTGGAACACCTAGAAAGGAATGATCTCATCAACAGCAGCCAACATGGTTTCAGGGACGGGAAATCCTGTGTCACAAACCTACTGGAGTTCTATGACATGGTGACAGCAGTAAGACAAGAGAGAGAGGGGTGGGTGGATTGCATTTTCTTGGACTGCAAGAAGGCGTTTGACACAGTTCCACACAAGAGATTGGTGCAAAAACTGGAGGACCAAGCAGGGATAACAGGGAAGGCACTACAATGGATCAGGGAATACTTGTCAGGAAGACAGCAGCGAGTCATGGTACGTGGCGAGGTGTCAGAGTGGGCACCTGTGACCAGCGGGGTACCGCAGGGGTCAGTCCTAGGACCAGTGCTGTTTCTGGTATTTGTGAACGACATGACGGAAGGAATAGACTCTGAGGTGTCCCTGTTTGCAGATGACGTGAAGTTGATGAGAAGAATTAACTCGATCGAAGACCAGGCAGAACTACAAAGGGATCTGGACAGGCTGCAGACCTGGTCCAGCAATTGGCTCCTGGAGTTCAATCCCACCAAGTGCAAAGTCATGAAGATTGGGGAAGGGCAAAGAAGGCCGCACACGGAGTACAGTCTAGGGGGTCAGAGACTACAAACCTCACTCAAGGAAAAAGATCTTGGGGTGAGTATAACACCAGGCACATCTCCTGAAGCGCACATCAACCAAATAACTGCTGCAGCATATGGGCGCCTAGCAAACCTCAGAACAGCATTCCGACATCTTAATAAGAAATCATTCAGGACCCTGTACACCGTGTATGTTAGGCCCATATTGGAGTATGCGGCACCAGTTTGGAACCCACACCTAGCCAAGCACGTGAAGAAACTAGAGAAAGTGCAAAGGTTTGCAACAAGACTAGTCCCAGAGCTAAGAGGTATGTCCTACGAGGAGAGGTTAAGGGAAATCAACCTGACGACACTGGAGGACAGGAGAGATAGGGGGGACATGATAACGACATACAAAATACTGAGAGGAATTGACAAGGTGGACAAAGACAGGATGTTCCAGAGATTGGACACAGTAACAAGGGGACACAGTTGGAAGCTGAAGACACAGATGAATCACAGGGATGTTAGGAAGTATTTCTTCAGCCACAGAGTAGTCAGTAAGTGGAATAGTTTGGGAAGCGATGTAGTGGAGGCAGGATCCATACATAGCTTTAAGCAGAGGTATGATAAAGCTCACGGCTCAGGGAGAGTGACCTAGTAGCGATCAGTGAAGAGGCGGGGCCAGGAGCTCGGACTCGACCCCCGCAACCTCAACTAGGTGAGTACAAATAGGTGAGTACACACACACACACACACACACACACACACACACACACACACACACACACACACACACACACACACACACACACACACACACACACACAAACACACACACACACACACACACACACACACACACACACACACACACACACACACACACACACACACACACACACACACACACACACACACACACACACACACACACACACACACACACACACACACACACACACACACACACACACACACACACACACACAAACACACACACACAAGAAGCGGTATGATAAAGCTCATCGAGAAGGAATAGTGACCAAGTAGCGACAAGTGAAGAGGCGGGGCCAGGAGCTGTGATTCGACCCTTGTAACCACAACTAGGTGACTACACATACTGGAAAACACATTTCTCCGGTTGGAGAGCAAGAACTACCTCCAGTGCCTGATTACAGTGAGGGAAGTACCTGCTTATAGTGAGGGAAGTACCTGCTTATAGTGAGGGAAGTACCTGCTTATAGTGAGGGAAGTACCTGCTTATAGTGATGGAAGTACCTGCTTATAATGAGGGAAGTACCTGCTTATAGTGAGGGAAGTACCTGCTTATAGTGAGGGAAGTACCTGCTTATAGTGAGGGAAGTACCTTCTTATAGTGATGGAAGTACCTGCTTATAGTGATGGAAGTACCTGCTTATAGTGAGGGAAGTACCTGCTTATAGTGAGGAAAGTACCTGCTTATAGTGAGGGAAGTACTTGCTTATAGTGAGGGAAGTACCTGCTTATAGTGATGAAAGTACCTGCTTATAGTGAGGGAAGTACCTGCTTATAGTGAGGAAAGTACCTGCTTATAGTGAGGGAAGTACCTGCTTATAGTGAGGGAAGTACCTGCTTATAGTGATGGAAGTACCTGCTTATAGTGAGGGAAGTACCTGCTTATAGTGAGGGAAGTACCTGCTTATAGTGAGGGAAGTACCTTCTTATAGTGAGGGAAGTACCAGCTTATAGTGAGGGTAGTACCTGCTTATAGTGAAGGCAGTACTTGCTTATAGTGAGGGAAGTACCTGCTTATACTGAAGGCAGTACCTGCTTATAGTGAGGGAAGTACCTGCTTATAGTTATGGAAGTGCCTGCTTATAGTGAGGGAAGTACCTGCTTATAGTGAAGGCAGTACCTGCTTATAGTGATGGCAGTACCTGTTTATAGTGATGGAAGTACCTGCTTATAGTGAGGGATGTACCTGGTTATAGTGAAGGCAGTACCTGCTTATAGTGAAGGCAGTACATCCTTATAGTGAGGGAAGTACCTGCTTATAGTGAGGGAAATACCTGCTTATAGTGAGGGAAGTACCTGCTTATAGCGAAGGCGGTACCTGCTTATAGTGAAGGCAGTACCTGCTTATAGTGAGGGAAGTACCTTCTTATAGTGAGGGAAGTATCTGCTTATAGTGAGGGAAGTACCTGCTTATAGTGAGGGAAGTACCTGCTTATAGTGATGGAAGTACCTGCTTATAGTGAGGAAAGTACCTGCTTATAGTGAGGGAAGTACCTGCTCATAGTGAGGGAAGTACCTGCTTATAGTGAGGAAAGTACCTGCTTATAGTGAGGGAAGTACCTGCTTATAGTGAGGAAAGTACCTGCTTATAGTGAGGAAAGTACCTGCTTATAGTGAGGAAAGTACCTGCTTATAGTGAGGAAAGTACCTGCTTATAGTGAGGGAAGTACCTGCTTATAGTGAGGGAAGTACCTGCTTATAGTGAGGGAAGTACCTGCTTATAGTGAGGGAAGTGCCTGCTTATAGTGAGGGAAGTACCTGCTTATAGTGAGGGAAGTACCTGCTTATAGTGAGGGAAGTACCTGCTTATAGTGAGGGAAATACCTGCTTATAGTGAGGGAAGTACCTGCTTATAGTGAGGGAAGTACCTGCTTATGGTGAGGGAAGTACCTGCTTATAGTGAGGGAAGTACCTGCTTATAGTGAGGGAAGTACCTTCTTATAGTGATGGAAGTACCTGCTTATAGTGAGTGGGAAGTACCTGCTTATAGTGAGGGAAGTACCTGCTTATAGTGAGGGAAGTACCTGCTTATAGTGAGGGAAGTACCTGCTTATAGTGAGGGAAGTACCTGCTTATAGTGAGGGAAGTACCTGCTTATAGTGAGGGAAGTACCTGCTTATAGTGATGGAAGTACCTGCTTATAGTGAGGGAAGTACCTGCTTATAGTGAGGGAAGTACCTGCTTATAGTGATGGAAGTACCTGCTTATAGTGAGGGAAGTACCTGCTTATAGTGAGGGAAGTACCTGCTTATAGTGAGGGAAGTACCTGCTTATAGTGAGGGAAGTACCTGCTTATATTGACAGAAGTACCTGCTTATAGTGAGGGAAGTACCTGTTTATAGTGAGGGAAGTACCTGCTTATAGTGAGGGAAGTACCTGCTTATAGTGATGGAAGTACCTGCTTATAGTGAGGGAAGTACCTGCTTATAGTGAGGGAAGTACCTGCTTATAGTGAGGGAAGTACCTGCTTATAGTGAGGGAAGTACCTGCTTATAGTGATGGAAGTACCTGCTTATAGTGAGGGAAGTACCTGCTTATAGTGAGATAAGTACCTGCTTATAGTGAGGGAAGTACCTGCTTATAGTGAGGGAAGTACCTGCTTATAGTGCGGAAAGGACCTGCTTATAGTGAGGGAAGTACCTGCTTATAGTGAGGGAAGTGCCTGCTTATAGTGAGGGAAGTACCTGCTTATAGTGAGGGAAGTACCTGCTTATAGTGAGGGAAGTACCTGTTTATAGTGAGGGAAGTACCTGCTTATAGTGAGGGAAGTACCTGCTTATAGTGAGGGAAGTACCTGTTTATAGTGAGGGAAGTACCTGCTTATAGTGAGGGAAGTACCTGCTTATAGTGAGGGAAGTACCTGTTTATAGTGAGGGAAGTACCTGCTTATAGTGAGGGAAGTGCCTGCTTATAGTGACGGAAGTACCTGTTTATAGTGAGGGAAGTACCTGCTTATAGTGAGGGAAGTACCTGCTTATAGTGAGGGAAGTACCTGCTTATAGTGAGGGAAGTACCTGCTTATAGTGATGGAAGTACCTGCTTATTGTGAGGGAAGTACCTGCTTATAAGAACATAAGAACATAAGAACGAAGGAACACTGCAGAAGGCCTACTGGCCCATGCGAGGCAGGTCCAAGTCTCCTACCGGCTTAAGCCAATGCACCCAACCTAGTCAGGTCAGGTCACATTGACTTAAGGGAGGAACACGGCAACCGACCTGGTAGCACAAGCTATCAGGTCTAACTCACACCCACCCACATCCACTCATGTATTTATCCAACCTATTTTTAAAGCTACACAACGTTCTGGCCTCTATAACTGTACTTGGGAGTTTGTTCCACTCATCCACAACTCTATTACCAAACCAGTACTTTCCTATATCCTTCCTGAATCTGAATTTTTCCAACTTAAAACCATTGCTGCGAGTCCTGTCTAGGCTAGATATTTTCAGCACACTATTTACATCCCCTTTATTTATTCCTGTCTTCCATTTATACACCTCAATCATATCCCCCCTAATTCTACGTCTTTCTAGAGAGTGCAGATTCAGGGCCCTTAGTCTATCCTCATAGGGAAGGTTTCTGATACATGGGATCAACTTTGTCATCCTCCTTTGTACATTTTCCAGAGAATTTATATCCATTCTGTAATAAGGTGACCAAAACTGTGCAGCATAATCTAAATGAGGCCTAACCAAGGATGTATAGAGTTGAAGAACAACCTGAGGACTCCTATTATTTATGCTTCTTGATATGAAGCCAAGGATTCTATTAGCTTTATTGCGAACACTTATGCACTGTTGTCTTGGTTTCAGATCACTGCTAACCAGAACTCCTAAATCTTTTTCGCAATCCGTAATATTAAGATCTACATTATTTAGTTTATATGTGGCATGGTTATTGTCCTGTCCAACATTTAGAACTTTGCATTTGTCTATATTAAACTGCATCTGCCACCTCTCCGACCACTGCATCAGTCTATTCAAATCTTCCTGGAGTGCTCGAATGTCCTCGTCAGAATGAATTCGACGGCCTATTTTGGTGTCATCGGCAAACTTGCCGATGTCGCTCTTTATGCCCTCATCTATGTCGTTTATGTAGATTGTGAACAGCAGGGGGCCCAACACTGACCCCTGTGGAACACCGCTCGTGACACTTCCCCACTCTGATTTCTCCCCATTTATGCAAACTCTCTGCTGCCTATTTGTCAACCATGCCTCTATCCAGGAAAAAATTTCTCCTCCTATTCCATGTGCTTTAATTTTCCTCAATAGTCTCTGATGTGGGACCCTGTCAAAAGCCTTACTGAAGTCCATATACACAATATCATATTCATTACCATGATCTACCTCCTCAAATACCTTAGTGAAAAAAGTTAATAAATTCGTAAGGCAGGAACGCCCCTTTGTAAAACCATGCTGAGATTCGTTGATTAATTTATGCTTTTCAAGGTGGCTACGAACTGCCTCGGCAATTATTGATTCCATAAATTTTCCCACTATGGAGGTTAGGCTTATTGGTCTATAGTTCGAAGCTAAGGACCTGTCACCTGTTTTGAAAATAGGTATCACATTTGCCATTTTCCACTTATCTGGCACCATGCCAGTTTGTAGTGATATGTTGAAAAGATTAGCCAAAGGTGTGCTAAGCACCTCTTTACATTCCTTTAGAACCCTTGCATACAGTTCATCAGGGCCTGGGGATTTGTTAGGTTTTAATTTATCTATTTGCCTAAGGACCATGTCACTTGTGACCCTAATAGTGCACAGTTTATTATCGTCCTGTTCTACATAATTTATCATTACTGGAATATCGCTGGTATCCTCCTGTGTAAAAACTGAGAGGAAGTATGTGTTAAAAATTCTACACATTTCCTTATCACTGTCAGTGAGCTGACCCGAGGAACTTTTGAGTGGGCCTATCTTGTCCCTGATCTTACTTCTGTATACCTGAAAGAATCCTTTTGGGTTAGTCTTCGATTCTCTTGCAACTTTAACCTCATAATCTCTTTTTGCTTTTCTAATTCCCTTTTTTATTTCTCTCTTTAACTGAATATATCGATTTCTCAATTGCCCCTCTCCTCTTTTGATTTGCCTATATATGCCTCTCTTTTGACCAATCAGATATTTTAATCTATTGTTCATCCATTTAGGATCATTTTTGTTTGATCTGATTTCCCTATTTGGAACATAATTTGACTGAGCAGCTAGAACTATGCCCTGGAAAGCATCATATCGGCAACCATCACCACCTACCTGACCCTTAGTCAGGTCATTCCAGTTCAGCCCACCTAAGTAATTTTTCAGTCCTATGAAATCAGCCAAGCGAAAGTCAGGGACGGAGACTTGATTGCCATTATTAGGGGAATTCCATGATATATTAAAACTGAGTGATTTGTGATCACTTTCCCCAAGCTTATAGTGAGGGAAGTACCTGCTTATAGTGAGGGAAGTACCTGCTTATAGTGAGGGAAGTACCTGCTTATAGTGAGGGAAGTACCTGCTTATAGTGAGGAAAATGACTGAGAAAATTAAAAATACAATAATTTCTAGAATTAATGGAATTAATAAAATTTCTAGAATTAATTTAAAATTAATAAATATCTCAATAAAATCTATAAATAAAAATACAAAGTAAAGTCTGGTATTATCGGTGATAGATACGCTAGTATAATTACTATTATTATAATTATTGTTGAAAAGTAAAGACTCGACTAATTATGGTATATTTTAGACTTTATTATCTTGCTAGAAAGTCTTAGAACTTTCAGACTTTATTACAGTGCTAGAAAGTTTTTGGAATTTTCAGGCTTTATTACAGTGCTGGAAAATTTTGGAACTTTCAGACTTTATTACAGTGCTAGAAAGTTTTTGGAATTTTCAGGCTTTATTACAGTGCTGGAAAATTTTGGAACTTTCAGACTTTATTACAGTGGTAGAAAGTCTTAAACTTTCAGACTTTATTACAGTGCTAGAAAGTCCTAAACTTTCAGACTTTATTACAGTGCTGGAAAGTCTTAGAATTTTCAGATTTTATTACAGTGCTAGAAAGTCTTAAACTTTCAGACTTTATTACAGTGTTATAACGTCTTAGAACTTTCAGACTTTATTACAGTGCTAGAAAGTTTTGGAACTTTCAGACTTTATTACAGTGTTATAAAGTCTTAAAACTTTCAGACTTTATTACAGTGCTAGAAAGTTTTGGAACTTTCAGACTTTATTACAGTGCTAGAAAGCTTTGGGAACTTTCAGACTTTATTACAGTGCTAGAAAGTCTTAAACATTCAGACTTTATTACAGTGTTATAAAGGCTTAGAACTTTCAGACTTTATTGCAGTGCTAGAAACTTTTGGAACTTTCAGACTTTATTACAGTGCTAGAAAGTCTTATAACTTTCAGACTTTATTACAGTGTTAGAAACTTTTGAAACTTTCAGACTTTATTACAACGCTAGAAAGTCTTAGAACTTTCAGACTTTATTACAGTGCTAGAAAGTTTTGGAACTTTCAGACTTTATTACAGTGCTGGAAAGTCTTAGAACTTTCAGACTTTATTACAGTGCTATAAAGTCTTAGAACTTTCAGACTTTATTAAAGCGCTAGAAAGTCTTAGAACTTTCAGACTTTATTACAGTGCTGGAAAGTCTTAGAACTTTCAGACTTTATTACAGTGCTGGAAAGTCTTAAACTTTCAGACTTTATTACAGTGCTAGAAAGTCTTAAACTTTCAGACTTTATTACAGTGCTAGAAAGTCTTAAACTTTCAGACTTTATTACAGTGCTGGAAAGTCTTAGAACTTTCAGACTTTATTACAGTGCTATAAATTCTTAGAACTTTCAGACTTTATTACAGTGCTAGAAAGTCTTAGAACTTTCAGACTTTATTACAGTGCTAGAAAGTCTTAGAACTTTCAGACTTTATTACAGTGCTATAAAGTCTTAGAACTTTCAGACTTTATTACAGTGCTAGAAAGTCTTAGAACTTTCAGACTTTATTACAGTGCTATAAAGTCTTAGAACTTTCAGACTTTATTACAGTGCTGGAAAGTCTTAGAACTTTCAGACTTTATTATAGTACTAGAAAGTCTGAGACGTACTCAAGATTGTCTTCAGAATGGAACTGAAGGATCAGTTTTGTCCCACATCACTGACGAATCTCTCAGACTTTCAGACTGCATAGCGGACTTAGAAACCTTAGAATTAGAACAAAGAAAATGGCGGGGGGCGGGGGGCGGGGGGCGGGGGGCGGGGGGGGCCGGACGGGGGGGGGGAATACTAGAACGCAAAGGTTGGAAGTGAGTTTGCATGGGGAACTAATGAACGTTATTAGAATTAAAACGTATTTGTAAGTTTTTCTTAGATGGGAGAGAGATTGGTTTCTACGTTGTAGGGACGACACGCAACACTCACACGCAACACTCACACGCAACACTCACACGCAACACTCACACGCAACACTCACACGCAACACTCACACGCAACACTCACACGCAACACTCACACGCAACACTCACACGTAACACTCACACGTAACACTCACACGTAACACTCACACGTAACACTCACACGTAACACTCACACGTAACACTCACACGCAACACTCACACGTAACACTCACACGTAACACTCACACGTAACACTCACACGCAACACTCACACGTAACACTAAACACTCACACGCAACACTCACACGCAACACTCACATCCAACACTCACACGTAACACTCACACGCAACACTCACACGCAACACTCACACGTAACACTAAACACTCACACGCAACACTCACACGCAACACTCACACGCAACACTCACACGTAACACACACGTAACACTCACACGTAACACTCACACGTAACACTCACACGCAACACTCACACGTAACACTCACACGTAACACTCACACGCAACACTCACACGTAACACTCACACGTAACACTCACACGTAACACTCACACGTAACACTCACACGCAACACTCACACGTAACACTCACACGCAACACTCACACGCAACACTCACACGCAACACTCACACGCAACACTCACACGTAACACTCACACGTAACACTCACACGTAACACTCACACGTAACACTCACACGCAACACTCACACGCAACACTCACGTAACACTCACACGCAACACTCACACGTAACACTCACACGTAACACTCACGCTTAACACTCACACGTAACACTCACACGTAACACTCACACGCAACACTCACACGCAACACACACACAGGCAACGCTCACACACGGAACACACACACACACGTAACACTCACACAGGCAACACTCACACGCAACACACACACAGGCAACACTCACACGCAACACACACACACGCAACACACTCAACACACTCACACAGGCAACACACACGCTCATTGCACACTCGCAACGCACACACAGGCAACACTCACACACGCAACACACACACAGGCAACACACACGCTCATTGCACACTCGCAACGCACACACAGGCAACATTCACACACGCAACGCTCACATGCAGCACACACACAGGCAACACACACAGGCAACACACACAGGCAACACACACAGGCAACACACACACACACACACACACACACACACACACACACACACACACACACACACGCAACACTCACGCAAGCACTCTGGTAACAGGAGCAACAGTCACGAAGGTCTGACCCGGAATTAGTAATTGGGATGTGATCAGAGTGGAATGTTGCTATCACGCTTGAATCTGCAACATGACACGCGAGATATTAAAATCTGTAATGAACGCATCACGCACTTGCGACGTTTGCTGCTGCTGCTGCTGCTGCGCCGGGGGCAGCGCGGGGGCGGCAGCGCTGCTGCTGCTGCTCTGCTGCTGCTGCTGCTGCTGCTGCTGCTGCTGCTGGCGGCTGCTGCTGCTGCTGCTGCTGCTGCTGCTGCTGCTGCTGCTGCTGGGTGTTGCTGCTGCTGCTGCTGCTGGTTGCTGCTGCTGGGTGCTGCCTTGCAGCTGCCTGCTGCTGCTGCTGCTGCTGCTGCTGCAAACGGCAGGCGGCGGGGCTGCTACTGCTGCTGCTGTGGCTAGCTTGCCGCTGCTGCTGCTGTTGCTGCTGCTGCTGCTGCTGCTGCTGCCTGCTGCTGCTGCTGGCAGCGGGAGCACCTTGCTGTGGCAGCTGCTAACTGCTGCTGCCGCAGCGCTGCTGCTGCGCTGCTGCTGCTGCGGGTCAAATGACTGCTGCTGCTGCTGCTGCTGCTGGCTGCTGCTGCTCTGCTGCTGCTGCTGCTGCTGCTGCTGCTGCTGCTGCGGCTCAAGGGTATCCTTGCACAGACCTGAAATCAACTTGGACAACTTCTACTAGTGAGAACGGCTGGATTTGAGAGGGACCTTACCTCCCAACGACTTCATTCTTACCTCTACTAGTGGCCTACATCTCACCTCTTGGCGGTATATAAGGCTCCATCCTGTCACTTCAACTCCATATTGTTTCAGACTATGGAACAATAGTCATCTCCAGACTGAGGGACTGACCACCTCAAAACTTTAAGGGTGATGGACTGATTACATCGTCTTCAAGCATCTTCTGTTTCTATCAACTTTTCTGTACTCGACTGAAGAAGCCTACTGTGTAGGCGAAACGTTTCGAAATAAAGAAACCTAACTGTTGCATATGTGTCTTACCTAATAACCCATGATAACTCTGTTAACCAACCCATGATAACTCTGTTAACCAACCCATGATAACTCTGTTAACCAACCCATGATGTCCCTGTTAACCACCCATGATGTACCTGTTAACCAACCCATGATAACTCTGTTACCCAACCCATGATGTCCCTGTTAACCACCCATGATGTCCCTGTTAACCAACCCATGATAACTCTGTTACCCAACCCATGATGTCCCTGTTAACCACCCATGATGTACCTGTTAACCAACCCATGATAACTCTGTTACCCAACCCATGATGTCCCTGTTAACCACCCATGATGTCCCTGTTAACCACCCATGATGTACCTGTTAACCAACCCATGATAACTCTGTTACCCAACCCATGATGTCCCTGTTAACCACCCATGATGTACCTGTTAACCAACCCATGATAACTCTGTTACCCAACCCATGATGTCCCTGTTAACCACCCATGATGTCCCTGTTAACCAACCCATGATAACTCTGTTAACCAAGCATGATGCCCCTGTTAACCAACCCATGATGTCCCTGTTAACCACCCATGATGTCCATGTTAACTAACCCATGATGTCCCTATTAACCAACCATGATATCCCTGTTAACCACCCATGATGTCCATGTTAACTAACCCATGATGTCCCTATTAACCAACCATGATATCCCTGTTAACCAACCCATGATGTCCATGTTAACTAACCCATGATGTCCCTATTAACCAACCATGATATCCCTGTTAACCACCCATGATGTCCATGTTAACTAACCCATGATGTCCCTATTAACCAACCATGATATCCCTGTTAACCACCCATGATGTCCATGTTAACTAACCCATGATGTCCCTATTAACCAACCATGATATCCCTGTTAACCAACCCATGATGTCCCTGTTAACTAACCCATGATGCCCCTGTTAACCAACCATGATATCCCTGTTAACCAACCCATGATGTCCCTGTTAACTAACCCATGATGTCCATGTTAACCAACCCATGATGTCCCTGTTAATCAACCCATGATGTCCCTGTTAACTAACCCATGATGCCCCTGTTAACCAACCCATGATGTCCATGTTAACCAACCCATGATGTCCCTGTTAACCAACCCATGATGTCCCTGTTAACCAACCCATGATGTCCATGTTAATCAACCCATGATTTCCCTGTTAACTAACCCATGATGCCCCTGTTAACCAACCCATGATGTCCATGTTAACCAACCCATGATGTCCCTGTTAACCAACCCATGATGTCCCTGTTAACCAACCCATGATGTCCATGTTAACCAACCCATGATGTCCCTGTTAACCAACCCATGATGTCCCTGTTAACCAACCCATGATGTCCCTGTTAACTAACCCATGATGTCCCTGTTAACCAACCCATGATGTCCCTGTTAACCAACCCATGATGTCCCTGTTAACCAACCCATGATGTCCATGTTAACCAACCCATGATGTCCCTGTTAACCAACCCATGATGTCCCTGTTAACCAACCCATGATGTCCCTGTTAACCAACCCATGATGTCCCTGTTAACCAACCCATGATGTCCCTGTTAACTAACCCATGATGTCCCTGTTAACCAACCCATGATGTCCATGTTAACCAACCCATGATGTCCATGTTAACCAACCCATGATGTCCCTGTTAACCAACCCATGATGTCCCTGTTAACCAACCCATGATGTCCCTGTTAACCAACCCATGATGTCCCTGTTAACTAACCCATGATGTCCCTGTTAACCAACCCATGATGTCCATGTTAACTAACCCATGATGTCCCTGTTAACCAACCCATGATGTCCCTGTTAACTAACCCATGATGCCCCTGTTAACCAACCCATGATGTCCCTGTTAACCAACCCATGATGTCCATGTTAACCAACCCATGATGTCCCTGTTAACCAACCCATGATGTCCATGTTAATCAACCCATGATTTCCCTGTTAACTAACCCATGATGCCCCTGTTAACCAACCCATGATGTCCATGTTAACCAACCCATGATGTCCCTGTTAACCAACCCATGATGTCCCTGTTAACTAACCCATGATGCCCCTGTTAACCAACCCATGATGTCCATGTTAACCAACCCATGATGTCCCTGTTAACCAACCCATGATGTCCCTGTTAACCAACCCATGATGTCCCTGTTAATCAACCCATGATGTCCCTGTTAACCAACCCATGATGCCCCTGTTAACCAACCCATGATGTCCCTGTTAACCAACCCATGATGTCCCTGTTAACCACCCATGATGTCCCTGTTAACTAACCCATGATGCCCCTGTTAACCAACCCATGATGTCCATGTTAACCAACCCATGATGTCCCTGTTAACCAACCCATGATGTCCATGTTAACCAACCCATGATGTCCCTGTTAACCACCCATGATGTCCCTGTTAACTAACCCATGATGCCCCTGTTAACCAACCCATGATGTCCATGTTAACCAACCCATGATGTCCCTGTTAATCAACCCATGATGTCCCTGTTAACCAACCCATGATGTCCCTGTTAATCAACCCATGATGTCCATGTTAACCAACCCATGATGTCCCTGTTAACTAACCCATGATTTCCCTGTTAACCAACCCATGATGTCCCTGTTAACTAACCCATGATGTCCCTGTTAACCAACCCATGATGTCCCTGTTAATCAACCCATGATGTCCATGTTAACCAACCCATGATGTCCCTGTTAACTAACCCATGATTTCCCTGTTAACCAACCCATGATGTCCCTGTTAACCAACCCATGATGTCCATGTTAACCAACCCATGATGTCCCTGTTAACTAACCCATGATTTCCCTGTTAACCAACCCATGATGTCCCTGTTAACTAACCCATGATGTCCCTGTTAACCACCCAAGAGACAGCAACCAACCACACACAGGCCAGACTGATAAATAATGAATGACTACCTGGAGTATACCTGGAGTATACCTGAAGTATACCTGGAGTATACCTGGAGTATACCTGAAGTATACCTGAAGTATACCTGAAGTATACCTGAAGTATACCTGGAGTATACTTGGAGAGGGTATTCAGGGGTCAACGCCCCCGCGTCCCGATCTGTAACTGATACTATATCCTGTAGAAACGCATAAATTATCGCAGTTCTAAATGAAACTTGCCCACTGGACCTTATTTTTAAGTGGGAGGAAACTGAGCACGTGAGATCTAGTTCGTAAATTAAATCAAATATTTTTATTCCCAGCTTCTCAAGCAGCGGCCTACCACAGTATCGGCAAAATTTTCAGTACCTTACCATCACTAAATTTCAAGAATCACGGTACTTTTTAGGGATGGAGTTGATTGGATTTTGGTGGAAGGGACGAGTTGACGTCAACTCGTAGATGATATGTGATTGAAAGATCATTTTATAGATAAGATACCTGGAGTTTACCTGGAGAGAGTTCCGGGGGCCAACGCCCCCGCGGCCCGGTCTGTGACCAGGCCTCCTGGTGGATCACAGCCTGATCAACCAGGCTGTTACTGCTGGCTGCACGTAAGCCAACGTACGAGCCACAGAACTTTTTTTAAGCACGGTACAACTTAGCGCATCACGAAACTTTGTGACTTAACACAGTGCAATACAGTACAGCATACAGCTGTATAACTTAACACACAGCACAACTTAGTAGAGTTTAACACATCACAACTTAGCAGTTTAACACAATACCACATTTCAACTTAACATGATGCAACATCGTGCAACTTATCATAGCTTAGCACACAACTTAGTTCAACACAGACCTAAGTTACCAACATCAAGGGACACGTCAGAGCTTAGGTTTTGAACACAGTTTTCTTTTTGTGTTCAGTTTATGGTAACATTGGTGCAACCAGTGGTACCATAATGGAGGTCAGTAGTGCCAGGGAGAGCAGTGGTGCCAGACTGGAGGGTCGGACACCCACTGGTAGACGTGTAAACACGGACTGCCGTTGTCATGGTAATGGTTCCCTCATGGCTGCCAATGAATGCTGTTGTGACTACTGTGTACTAGCCTGTAAGTGGTTGAAGGGGTCGATTCACAGCTCCTGACTCCTCTGTGTGTGTAGTTACTAGTTTTTAAAGTCACTTGTAGATAGACACTTGGTCTGTTGTGGGGGGAGTGTGTGTGTGTGTGCTAATGTGTATCGGTGTGGGGGTGTGGGTGTACTCACCGATTTGTACTCACCTATTTGTGGTTGCAGGGGACGATTCATAGCTCCTGGTCCCGCCTCTTCACTATTCGCTACTAGGTCCTCTCTCTCCCTGCTCCATGAGCTTTATCAAACGTCGTCTTAAAACTATGTATGGTTCCTGCCTCCAATACGCCACTTTCTAGGCTATTCCACTTCCTGACTATGACTGAAGCAATACTTCCTAACATCCATTTGACTCATTGGAGTCTTCAATTTCCGATTGTGACCTCTTGTTTCTGTGTCCCATCTCTGAAACATCCTGTCTCTGTCCACCTTGTCAATTCCTCTCAGTATTTTAAACATCATAATCATATCTCCCCCCCCCTATCTCTCCTGTCCTCCAGTGTGAGTGTGAGTGTGCTAATGTGTGTGTGTGTGTGTGTGTGTGTGTGTGTGTGTGTGTGTGTGTGTGTGTGTGTGTGTGTGTGTGTGTGTGTGTGTGTGTGTGTGTGTGTGTGTGTGTGTGTGTGTGTGTGTGTGTTTGTATGTATATGTTGTCCATCTCGAAAATATACAAAGAACCTTATAAGGATATAATTAAACCTAACCTGAGCCTCGCAAAATAAAGATGAACCTCATCCAGCAGTGAAACCTGTGGAATTAAACCTAACCTGAACCTCACACATGCTAGAGGAGCACTGCAAGAGGAACAAACCTTGCTATTTGATACCAACAAGTGGTTTAATAAACTGAACAGACGCAAGGACAAATTTGTTAGAAAACATTTAGATCCTTGACCTTAATCTCATCTAAAAGTGATCAAAAGCTCCCAAGGCCGAAACGTCTTCTGACATGACCCAGTGTCTGCACAACTACTGTTTTCTAATGTCCCACTGTTTATACAGGTGTCATGTTTTTAAGGCCTCCAAGAAATCTCCTGACCCCTTACCTAACCTAACATTCAGCACTGCACTTATAATTACTCTGTGGACCATGGCGTCTGAGTAAATTCACAACACACCTGCCTCACCCAGGCGTTGCCTGGGTGAGGCAGGTGTTGCCTGGGTGAGGTAGGTGTTGCCTGGGTGAGGCAGGCGTTGCCTGGGTGAGGCAGGCGTTGCCTGGGTGAGGCAGGTGTTGCCTGGGTGAGGCAGGTGTTGCCTGGGTGAGGTAGGTGTTGCTTGGGTGAGGCAGGCGTTGCCTGGGTGAGGCAGGCGTTGCCTGGGTGAGGCAGGTGTTGCCTGGGTGAGGCAGGGGTTGCCTGGGTGAGGCAGGCGTTGCCTGGGTGAGGCAGGTGTTGCCTGGGTGAGGCAGGTGTTGCCTGGGTGAGGCAGGTGTTGCCTGGGTGAGGCAGGCGTTGCCTGGGTGAGGCAGGCGTTGCCTGGGTGAGGCAGGTGTTGCCTGGGTGAGGCAGGTGTTGCCTGGGTGAGGTAGGTGTTGCCTGGGTGAGGCAGGCGTTGCCTGGGTGAGGCAGGCGTTGCCTGGGTGAGGCAGGTGTTGCCTGGGTGAGGCAGGTGTTGCCTGGGTGAGGTAGGTGTTGCCTGGGTGAGGCAGGCGTTGCCTGGGTGAGGCAGGCGTTGCCTGGGTGAGGCAGGTGTTGCCTGGGTGAGGCAGGTGTTGCCTGGGTGAGGCAGGTGTTGCCTGGGTGAGGCAGGTGTTGCCTGGGTGAGGCAGGTGTTGCCTGGGTGAGGCAGGTGTTGCCTGGGTGAGGCAGGTGTTGCCTGGGTGAAGCAGGCGTTGCCTGGGTGAGGCAGGTGTTGCCTGGGTGAGGCAGGTGTTGCCTGGGTGAGACAGGTGTTGCCTGGGTGAGGCAGGTGTTGCCTGGGTGAGGCAGGTGTTGCCTGGGTGAGGCAGGTGTTGCCTGGGTGAGGCAGGCGTTGCCTGGGTGAGGCAGGTGTTGCCTGGGTGAGGCAGGCGTTGCCTGGGTGAGGCAGGTGTTGCCTGGGTGAGGCAGGTGTTGCCTGGGTGAGGCAGGTGTTGCCTGGGTGAGGCAGGTGTTGCCTGGGTGAGGCAGGCGTTGCCTGGGTGAGGCAGGTGTTGCCTGGGTGAGGCAGGCGTTGCCTGGGTGAGGCAGGTGTTGCCTGGGTGAGGCAGGTGTTGCCTGGGTGAGGCAGGTGTTGCCTGGGTGAGGCAGGCGTTGCCTGGGTGAGGCAGGTGTTGCCTGGGTGAGGCAGGCGTTGCCTGGGTGAGGCAGGTGTTGCCTGGGTGAGGCAGGCGTTGCCTGGGTGAGGCAGGTGTTGCCTGGGTGAGGCAGGTGTTGCCTGGGTGAGGCAGGTGTTGCCTGGGTGAGGCAGGTGTTGCCTGGGTGAGGCAGGCGTTGCCTGGGTGAGGCAGGTGTTGCCTGGGTGAGGCAGGCGTTGCCTGGGTGAGGCAGGTGTTGCCTGGGTGAGGCAGGTGTTGCCTGGGTGAGGCAGGTGTTGCCTGGGTGAGGCAGGCGTTGCCTGGGTGAGGCAGGTGTTGCCTGGGTGAGGCAGGTGTTGCCTGGGTGAGGCAGGTGTTGCCTGGGTGAGGCAGGTGTTGCCTGGGTGAGGCAGGTGTTGCCTGGGTGAGGCAGGTGTTGCCTGGGTGAGGCAGGCGTTGCCTGGGTGAGGCAGGTGTTGCCTGGGTGAGGCAGGTGTTGCCTGGGTGAGGCAGGCGTTGCCTGGGTGAGGCAGGTGTTGCCTGGGTGAGGCAGGCGTTGCCTGGGTGAGGCAGGTGTTGCTTGGGTGAGGCAGGTGTTGTCTGGGTGAGGCAGGCGTTGCCTGGGTGAGGCAGGTGTTGCCTGGGTGAGGCAGGTGTTGCCTGGGTGAGGCAGGCGTTGCCTGGGTGAGGCAGGTGTTGCCTGGGTGAGGCAGGCGTTGCCTGGGTGAGGCAGGTGTTGCTTGGGTGAGGCAGGCGTTGCCTGGGTGAGGCAGGCGTTGCCTGGGTGAGGCAGGCGTTGCTTGGGTGAGGCAGGCGTTGCCTGGGTGAGGCAGGTGTTGCCTGGGTGAGGCAGGTGTTGCTTGGGTGAGGCAGGCGTTGCCTGGGTGAGGCAGGTGTTGCCTGGGTGAGGCAGGCGTTGCCTGGGTGAGGCAGGTGTTGCCTGGGTGAGGCAGGCATTGCCTGGGTGAGGCAGGTGTTGCCTGGGTGAGGCAGGTGTTGCCTGGGTGAGGCAGGCGTTGCCTGGGTGAGGCAGGCGTTGCCTGGGTGAGGCAGGTGTTGCCTGGGTGAGGCAGGCGTTGCCTGGGTGAGGCAGGCGTTGCCTGGGTGAGGCAGGCGTTGCCTGGGTGAGGCAGGTGTTGCCTGGGTGAGGCAGGTGTTGCCTGGGTGAGGCAGGTGTTGCCTGGGTGAGGCAGGCGTTGCCTGGGTGAGGCAGGCGTTGCCTGGGTGAGGCAGGTGTTGCCTGGGTGAGGCAGGTGTTGCCTGGGTGAGGCAGGTGTTGCCTGGGTGAGGCAGGCGTTGCCTGGGTGAGGCAGGTGTTGCCTGGGTGAGGCAGGCGTTGCCTGGGTGAGGCAGGCGTTGCCTGGGTGAGGCAGGCGTTGCCTGGGTGAGGCAGGCGTTGCCTGGGTGAGGCAGGTGTTGCCTGGGTGAAGCAGGCGTTGCCTGGGTGAGGCAGGGGTTGCCTGGGTGAGGCAGGCGTTGCCTGGGTGAGGCAGGCGTTGCCTGGGTGAGGCAGGTGTTGCCTGGGTGAGGCAGGTCTTGCCTGGGTGAGGCAGGTGTTGCCTGGGTGAGGCAGGCGTTGCCTGGGTGAGGCAGGCGTTGCCTGGGTGAGGCAGGCGTTGCCTGGGTGAGGCAGACGTTGCCTGGGTGAGGCAGACGTTGCCTGGGTGACGCAGGCGTTGCCTGGGTGAGGCAGACGTTGCCTGGGTGAGGCAGGCGTTGCCTGGGTGAGGCAGACGTTGCCTGGGTGAGGCAGACGTTGCCTGGGTGACGCAGGCGTTGCCTGGGTGAGGCAGACGTTGCCTGGGTGAGGCAGGTGTTGCCTGGGTGACGCAGGCGTTGCCTGGGTGAGGCAGACGTTGCCTGGGTGAGGCAGGTGTTGCCTGGGTGAGGCAGGTGTTGCCTGGGTGAGGCAGGTGTTGCCTGGGTGAGGCAGGTGTTGCCTGGGTGAGGCAGGTGTTGCCTGGGTGAGGCAGGTGTTGCCTGGGTGAGGTAGGACAGCTCATGTATGAAGTCGGTTCGATTGATTCTCCCCATTATTCCAGAATTTCTCTAGCGATATCTGGCGTCTGGTTCTTTATTTTTCACACCTACTGTACTTATTGTGCTATTTGGGTTGAAGAACTGTAACTTGGAGGAACTGTAACTTGGAGAAACTGTAACTTGGAGGAACTGTAACTTGAAGGAACTGTAACTTGGAGGAACTGTAACTTGGAGGAACTGTAACTTGGAGGAACTGTAACTTGGAGGAACTGTAACTTGGAGATACTGTAACTTGGAGATACTGTAACTTGGAGGATCTGTAACTTGGAGGATCTGTAACTTGGAGGAACTGTAACTTGCTGGAACAGTAACCTGAAGGAGCTGTACGTTGAAGGAACTGTAACTTGAAGGAACTGTAACTTAAAGGAACTGTAACTTGGAGGAACTGTAACTTGAAGGAACTGTAACTTGAAGGAACTATAACTTGAACTAACTGTAAGTTGGAGGAACTGAGGAACTGTAACTTGATGGAACTGTAACTTGGTGGAACTGAGGAACTGTTACTTGAAGGAACTGTAACTTAAAGGAACTGTAACTTGGAGGAACTGTAACTTGAAGGAACTGTAACTTGGAGGAACTGTAACTTGGAGGAACTGTAACTTGAAGGAACTGTAACTTGGAGGAACTGTAACTTGGAGGAACTGTAACTTGGAGGAACTGTAACTTGGAGGAACTGTAACTTGGAGGAACTGTAACTTGGAGGAACTGTAACTTGGAGGAACTGTAACTTGGAGGAACTGTAACTTGGAGGAACTATAACTTGAAGGAACTAGTATAAGTTTAAAAGGTTTATCAACTTTATCACAACCACTTGTGTACACTTATTAACTATACATTCCTGCTGCCCAGAATTCCTAAGTATTTTCTTTACCAACCGGTTTCATTAAGTTCAGTTTTATTTAGATTATAGATGCAGTAGTTTATTTTTCCTTCCTCAGGACTAGGACTGGTTAAAGTGGCGGCCCAACTAGCTACTAGTTCAGGGCGCAGACGTTTAACCTGCTCCAAAAAATAAAAACATATATAGAAACAAAAATCTCATCTCCGGAAATATGATGTTTGTGAATACAATGACTAAGTAATAATGTTGGTAGAATTGCCGACAATATATTAAGTAAAAGGACACAAATGCAACTAGTGCGACATTTTATTGTGGCAACGTTTCACTCTCCAGGAGAGAAATGGCTTGACAAAGTTCCTGGAGAACGAAACTTTGACCCCAGTGAAATGTCGCATTAGTTGCACTTGTGTCCTTTTACTTAACACAGTGACTATGGAAACTTTCAGGATCGATCTTTTATCCAGCAACATTTTAAACGATGGTGTCACTGAGCGACAAGTCTGGGTTGATCCTGTGTTTACAGTATAAACATGAAGATCTGTTGTATTCACATTGTACAATGTCCACAGAAATTGGCGACGGATTGTGCAAGAATCGAATAAATTTAGAAATTTTATTTACATATGTCCAGAAAAAAACATCCTCGGTGCTGAATTAAACGAAAAATCGATATAATTGAGAAACCATTTCGAAGATAGTTGTTTTTCACAGGGTGGAATGCAGTTTTATTTTTCAGAATATTTAAGTTTACCCAATAATGTTCATTTTCTTTAATCATGAAAATATTTTGTGGTAAACTTATGTAATTGACAGTTACGTAAAGAGTTTATTTACCCAAGGATAAGATAAGATTTTGTTCGGATTTTTAACTCCGGAGAGTTAGCCACCCATGATACCCCAAGAAAGGCAGTGCGTCATCAAGAGACTCTCTGTCTTATTTCCATTGGAGTCATCAATTTTATCTCCCAGGATGCGACCCACACCAGTCGACTAACACCCAGGTACCTAAGATAAGATTTCGTTCGGATTTTTAACCCCGGAGGGTTAGCCACCCTGGATAACCCAAGAAAGTCAGTGCGTCATCGAGGACTGTCTAACTTATTTCCATTGGGGTCCTTAATCTTGTCCCCCAGGATGCGACCCACACCAGTCGACTAATACCCAGGTACCTATTTGCTGCTAGGTGAACAGGACAACAGGTGTAAGGAAACGTGTCGAAATGTTTCCACCCGCCGGGAATCGAACCCGGGCCCTCCGTGTGTGAAGCGGGAGCTTTAGCCACCAGGCCACCGGGCACAACAGGCGTAAGAAAAAGCGTCCAATGTTTCAACCTCTGCCGGGAATCGAACTGGACCCTCAGCGTGTGATGCGAGAACTTTGCCATCCTGACAATAAAAGTCTTACTATAATCACTATTTTAGGGATTATAGTATTCGTGATTGATAGTGAATACGTGCCATGCCTCCTTATATATATATATATATATATATATATATATATATATATATATATATATATATATATATATATATATATATATATATATATATATATATATATATATATATATATATATAATATATTCATTTACTACAAGTACATGTACAAGGTTAACGGACCTAGCTGACATCAATGACATACCAGTATATAGAAAGCCACTTGTTATGTAGAACATTTCGGGCAAATTAGGTCAATTTTATCCCAGGATGCAACCCACTGTCAACTAACACCCAGGTATCCATTTTGCTGATGAGTGAACAGGGAGCAGCAGGTATCTTATGGAAACACGTTTCTAATGTTTACCAGCCTTACCGGAGAAGATTCGAACCCCGGACCTCAATGTGTGAACTGAGTACGCTAACGATCGAGCTACGGGACACTTTAATGATTTTGAAAACTTGAGAGACTTTAAGTCCAATATAAAGAACCTAGGGAGCCAATGACATATACATACCGTATCCCGAGGCCTGGTAGGCGACACTCTCGCCTCATACACAGTCCGTTGTTTGTTCTCCGGCAAGAGTGGCAACACTGGGAGTGTTTCCTTATACCTGCTGTCCCCGTTCACCTAGCAAGTAAGTAGGTACCTGGGTGTTAGTTGGGTGGTGTGGGTCGCATCCTCGGGGACAAGATTAAGGACCATAATGGCAAAGCTCTCGCTTCACGCACGCAGGGCCCGGGTTCGATTCCCGGCGGGGTGAAAACATTTCGAAGCGTTTCCTTGCACTTGTCATCCTGTTCACCTAGCTGCAAATAGGAACCTGGGTGTTAGTCCACTGGTGTGGGTCGCATCCTAGAGGACAAGATGGCAGACCTCAATGGAAATAAGACAGACAGTCCTGGGTGGTTAACCTTCCTGGGTTAAAAATCTGAACTAAATCTTACCGAGATGTATGTCTCTCATACACCCTATTTTAGAGGTTAAAGTGTTCTTCACTGGTGGTGAATACTGTAATCCCTAAATTAGGGTAATCGACAGGCTATATTTTTTTTTATTAACATAATGGTCTTTTCCCACTAAGCCAGGGTGGCCAGAAAGAGAAAAACTGTCACCATCACTCACTCCATCACTGTCTTGCCAGAGGCGCGCTTACACTACAGTTATAAAACTGCAACATTAACACCCCTCTTTCAGAGTGCCGGCACTGTACTTCCCATCTCCAGGACTCAAGTCCGGCCTGCAGGTTTCCCTGAATCCCTACATAAATGCTACCTTGCTTTCACTCCAACAGCACGTCAGGTCCTAAAAATCATTTGTCTCCATTCACTCCTATCTAACACGCTCACGCATGCTTGCTGGAAGTCCAAGCCCCTCGCACACAAAACCTCCTTTACCTCCTCCCTCCAACCTTTCTTACGCCGACCCCAACCCCGCCTTCCACTGCAGATCTGAATGCTCTAGAAGTCATTCCATTTCGTTCCATCCTCTCTACATGTCCGAACCACCTCAACAACCCCTCCTCAGCCCTGTGGATAATAGTTTTGGTAATCCCGCACCTCCTCCTAATTTCCAAACTACGAATCCTCTGCATTATATTCACACCACACTTTGCCCTCAGACATAACATTTCCACTGCCTCCAGTCTTCTCCTTGTTGCAGCATTCACCACCCATGCTTCACACCCATAAAAGAGTGTTGATATAACTATACTCTCATACATTCTCCTCTTTGCTTCCACGGATAACGTTTTTTGTCTCCACAGACTCCTTGGTGCACCACTCACCTTTTTCCCCTTGTTAATTCTATGATTCACCTCATCTTTCATAGACCCATAGGCTGACACGTACACTCTTAAATGTCTGAATACATTCACCTCCTCCATACTCTCTACCTCCAATCTGATATCTAATCTTTCGTTATCTATTTCCCTTGTTATCACCTTACTCTTGCCTATATTCACTTTTAATTTTCTTCTTTTACATACCATACCAAACTCATTCACCAACATCTGCAACTTTTCTTCAGAATCTTCCAAAAGCACAGTGTCATCAGCAAAGAGCAACTGTGACAACTCCCACTTTGTGTTAGATTTTTCATCTTTGAGCCCCACACCTCTTGCCAACATCCGAGCACTCACTTCTCTTACAACCATGATAACATCACACATCCTTGTCTAAGGCCTACTTTTACCGGAAAATAATCTCCCTCTCTCCTTCATACTCTAACCTGAGCCTCACTATCCTCGTAAAAACTCCTTACTGCTTTCAATAACCTTCCTCCTATTCCATACATTTGCAACATCTGCCACATTGCCCCCCTATCCACCCTGTCATACGCCTTTTCCAAATCCATAAATGCCACATAAATTTCTTTACCCTTTTCTAAATACTGTTCACCTATATGTTTCACTGTAAACACTTGATCTACACTCCTCCTACCCTTTCTAAAGCCTCCTTGTTCATCTGCTATCCTACTCCCCGTCTTACCTGGAGTTTACCTGGAGAGAGGTCCGGGGGTCAACGCCCCCGCGGCCCGGTCTGTGACCAGGCCTCCTGGTGGATCAGAGCTTGATCAACCAGGCTGTTACTGTTAGCTGCACGCAAACCAACGTACGAGCCACAGCCCGGCTGGTCAGGAACCGACTTTAGGTGCTTGTCCAGTGCCAGCTTGAAGACTGCCAGGGGTCTGTTGGTAATCCCCCTTATGTATGCTGGGAGGCAGTTGAACAGTCTCGGGCCCCTGACACTTATTGTATGGTCTCTTAACGTGCTAGTGACACCCCTGCTTTTCATTGGGGGGATGTTGCATCGTCTGCCAAGTCTTTTAAGATAAGGTAGTGAGCGATTTTCGTGTGCAAGTTCGGTACTAGTCCCTCTAGGATTTTCCAGGTGTATATAATCATGTATCTCTCCCGCCTGCGTTCCAGGGAATACAGGTTCAGGAACCTCAAGTGCTCCCAGTAATTGAGGTGTTTTATCTCCGTTATGCGCGCCGTGAAGGTTCTCTGTACATTTTCTAGGTCAGCAATTTCACCTGCCTTGAAAGGTGCTGTTAGTTTGCAGCAATATTCCAGCCTAGATAGAACAAGTGACCTGAAGAGTGTCATCATGGGCTTAGCATCCCTAGTTTTGAAGGTTCTCATTATCCATCCTGTCATTTTTCTAGCAGATGCGATTGATACAATGTTATGGTCCTTGAAGGTGAGATCCTCCGACATGATCACTCCCAGGTCTTTGACTTTGGTGTTTCACTCTATTTCGTGGCCAGAATTTGTTTTGTACTCTGATGAAGATTTAATTTCCTCGTGTTTGCCATATCTGAGTAATTGAAATTTCTCATCGTTAAACTTTATATTGTTTTCTGCAGCCCACTGAAAGATTTGGTTGATGTCCGCCTGGAGCCTTGCAGTGTCTGCAATGGAAGACATTGTCATGCAGATTCGGGTGTCATCTGCAAAGGAAGACACGGTGCTGTGGCTGACATCCTTGTCTATGTCAGATATGAGGATGAGGAACAAGATGGGAGCAAGTACTGTGCCTTGTGGAACAGAGCTTTTCACCGTAGCTGCCTCGGACTTTACTCTGTTGACTACTACTCTCTGTGTTCTGTTAGTGAGGAAATTATAGATCCATCGACCGACTTTTCCTGTTATTCCTTTAGCACGCATTTTGTGCGCTATTACGCCATGGTCACACTTGTCTAAGGCTTTTGCAAAGTCTGTATATATTACATCTGCATTCTTTTTGTCTTCTAGTGCATCTAGGACCTTGTCGTAGTTTTAATTCTTTTAATTCTTTTAATTCTTTCAATAATAACTCTACCATACACTTTACCAGGTATACTCAACAGAGTTATTACCCTATAATTTTTGGACTCTCTTTTGTCCCCTTTGCCTTTATACAAAGGAACTATGCATGCTCTGTACCAATCCCTAGGTACCTTACCCTCTTCCATATATTAGGTGTCCCGTAGCTCGATCGCTAGCGCACTCAGCTCACACACTGAGGCCCGGAGATCGAAGCCCCGGTACGGCTGGAGAGCATTAGGACGTGTTTCCTTAAGACACCTGCTGTCCATGTTCACCCATCAGTTTGGTATAAACCTTGGTAATAAATACCGACAAGTTGGTTTAGAAAGACACGTAAGCAAACACTATGACATATTTATTAGAAAAGTTACGGTCCTGGAACTTTGATAATTTCTAACATACAGAGGTAGGAAGACATATACAGGCGGAGAGTGAGGTGTAAGTGACGCATGGTGACTTGAAGAATGATATGTTGAGATGAGGACGGGTAGACGATATCATGTGACTCCTGTGTTGTTAGGTTGGTGGTGCTTAGCCTTCTGAGTATCATGTATGCTTTTGTTTTGGAAATTTTGTGGTTTCCCGTGTCACGTTCTATTGTGTCGGTGGCGGTGATTAGCGAGACTTCTAGACACCGTTAGCGTCTCAGGTCTGATTCGGTGAGAACAGGTTGTGTCTCATTCTAGTCCATCAAATGCCCCATGGAGTCTCTGTGGAGGACACAGCGTACCTTAAATCGTCTCTGTTACAGGCACTTCGATGCTCGTCCAGGCGGATGAGCATCGAAGTGCCACAAAAAGTGCATACGGTGTTGTCGCTTATGGGGGCACCAGATAAACCCGCCAGAACGGTTTGATCACCATACGTTGCAACATTCCCAAAACCCCTTTTCTCCCAGGGCCAGGACGAGTCATCGCAAGATTAAGCCCCCTGCGGGTTTCCCGGTCTTGGCGGCATTGTCATACAAGAAATGTTAGGGTAAAAGGCCCCAGGACCGAAACTTTTTCTAATAAAAAACCATAGTTTTTGCACGTGTTTTTTAAACCAGCCCATCAGTATAATGAGTACCTGGGTATTAGTCGATTTGGTGTGGGTCCATCTTGGGAAAAACGCCCAAATTTTCCCCGAAATGTCATAAAAAGGGGCATTCTATGTAGTAGTATTCATTGATTCAGCTAGGACTGTATACCTTATGTATGTATTTTTGGAAAAAAGATATTATTTTTTATTATTATTATTATTATTATTATTAATTTTATTTTTTATTATTATTATTATTATTATTTTTGTTTTTTTGGTATTAAAAACCACCAACCACCCCAAAAACTATATCCCCACCTTTTTTTAACAGGACGTCCCGGGAATATAAACACAAATGCAGTATAAATGTGATCCTTTATTGACAACGTTTCCCCCCGCAAGTAAAGCCCAAGTCCCCGGATCTTTTGGGGGCGAAAAAGCCCACTGCGGGGAAGGGGCCGATTATAAAGGGGATCACGTTCCATTTGCTTATTTCCTTTTAATGGGTTTTTTTATACCAATTTTTTCCAGGACGTCGGGCATGTCTCAGAAATAATTACCTGGGATTTAAATTGGATTGCGTTGGGTAGCACCCCGGGGGAGCCAGCTAAGCAAGGACTCCCGAAAATAAGCAATGTTGAATTGGTGGATCAATAACCCTAATAAAATCCCATTAAATTTTAAATTTTTGACTTTTTGGGTCATCCAAAATTAAATCCTACATAATTTAATATAAAAAATCATTGTGCTTTTTCCGGAATATCATGAGATGCAAATCCCAAATTTAAAAGAAACAACCAGGCTACAGTCCAGTATACACCCAATAGGTGTATTTCTCTCACGTGACCCCTTTAAAGGGATCTCTTTAACTCAAAAATTGTAATTACAATATTCTGGCCCCTTGGTAAAAAAAGGTTACGTTCAACTTTAACCCCCCTAGTTTAATCAAGGCTATAACCCCCTTTAAACCCCCCAAAAACGGGGGTTTCGACAAAATACAACCCCTTTTCAAATTCAAGTTTCCCCCCCTAAATTTATTTTTTTCTGTTTTTCCCAAGGGGTTTTGGGGAAGGGGTGAACTGCTGTGTGCTGCCATCTAGAAAACAACGCCAGGAAAGCTAAAGGGGGGTTTTAAATTGGTCAGTGTGTTGGGACGTGTGGGGCAATGATCGACCAATTTTATAGAGGGGGTTTGGGTTTAAATTTTTTTTTCTTATTTTAACCGCTTGTGTTTTTATTTTCGAAGATCATAAATGGGCGCCCATAAAAATTGGGTTTTTTGGGGGGTGTGGTTGTACTTTTTACCAAAGTAAAAGGTTAATTTTGGTTGGTCCCCCGTACCTGAAGTGTATCCGGGCCCGGAGCTCAGGCAGGTGGTTGCCCGGGGCCGTAGATGACAGGGGGGGCCCAAAACGTGCAAAAACTCGGGCTTTTCCCCACAATCGAAAATTGGGGGGAAACATCGATGTTGAAATGAAAACCCCCTTTTCCTCCTGTATATAACACGCTGATAATTGATCCGTCGGGGGGGAAATAAAGTCAATGACTCATGGGGTGGATTCAGGGAGGAATATTCCGGGTTTGGGAAACGGCATTTAAAGTTTATGGATGCTCCCTTTTGTCAAGATTGATGGACTGGAAAATCAACTCCGGGTTCGGGGACTGATTACCTCAAACTCCCCCCTCATCCACCTTTTTTGCATTGGACAAAAGGGCCAGTTGCGTGGCGAAACTTTTCCCAGAAAAAAAGATTCTCAAATGTTGCCTGGTTAATGGACCAAATCAATCGAAACGTTGCCCAAGATTCAGTCTCTCTCATATGCGGTGGAAAAATAGACACAGATGCAGTTAATGCATTCCTTTATCGGCTACGTTTCCCCACACAGTGGGCTTTGTCAAGCCCAAAACGGAGTGCGTGGATGTCTTTGGGAACCTCCCCTGGCGTGGGCCAGTAGGTTTCCCTATTCAAGATTGAGGGGGGTTTCATGGGCTCCAGCTGGGACTGATTACCTAAAAGCCCCTTTCGTCTTCACCATTCTTCTTTGTATAAACTAATAAAAGCCACTGCATGACGAAACGTTTCCTCGATAAGAATCCCAAGTGTTGAACATGTCAATTTATTAACGGGTTCTCTGACCCCGTACCCTCCCTTTCCCTGCGGTTCCTCTTTTTCATGCCCCGCCTAAAATTTTCCCCAAAAGGGACAAAGCGTTCAATCAAAAAAAAATAAATGATTTCCCTGACCACCAGATTTCCCCCCCTCTAAATGCCCCCCATTTTTTTAATCAAATTTTTAACAAACCCGTTCGGCGTCGTATGGAAATTTTGTCACTAAAAATTGAGAGAGAGAGAGAGAGAGAGAGAAAAGGGGGGGGGAAAAAAGCTCGTCCAGTTCCGCTGGTGATTCACCCCGGGAAAATGATAAAGGCTACTTATTCTGGACGTTGTATTAACCTGGATTATGAATTAATAACCTACGGACAAAAAAAAACACGGCCCAGGTGGGGCTTGAACTCGGCGGTGGGCCCGGAAAACCCCCGGCCCAGCGGTGTTCCACAAGGATCAGTTTTGGGGCCCCGATTTGTTCACAATTTACATAAACGACACAGATGTGGGAAAAAAACGACATAAGAAAAATTTGCTGAAGACACCCAAAAATGGCCGTCTAATTCATTCTAATGAGGACATTACAACCCCAGGATGATTTAAAGGGGGCTGATGCAGTGGTCGGAGAAGTGGCAGATGCAGTTTAATATAGACAAATGCAAAGTTGTAAATGGGGGACGGGGAAAAAACCATCCACATATAATTAAGTAATGTAGATCTTAATATCTTTTTGGGGAAAAGGTTTGGGGTTCTGGTTAGAAGTAATTTAAAACCCAAGGCACAAGGACAAAAAGAAGAACACTGGCAGGCCCACTGGCCCATGCGAGGCGGGTCAAACCCCCCCACCAGCCCAACCCAATCCCCCAAACCCTGTTGGGCCCAGGTAAATTATGGGAAGGGCACGGGATCTGACCAAATCCCTTTGTAGTCATTCCAACTCACACCCCCCCACACCCACTCATGCATTTACCCAACCTATTTTAAAACTACATCCCCTTTTGCTTCTAGGGCCAGTACTCGGGAGTTTGTTCCACTCACCCCACAACTCTATTACCAAACCAATGCTTTCCTATACCCTTTCCCCCAGATCTAAATTTTTTTCCAACACCTTTGCTGCAGCCCCTGTCTTCCCTGGAGTTTACCGGGGAGAGATTTCCCGGGGTCCAACGCCCCAGGGCCCCGTCTAAAGACCAGGCCTCCTGGGGGAATAGGCCTGATCCAGGGGCTGTTGCTCTGGCTGCCCCAAACCAACATGGGGCCACAGCCGGCTGACCCCGGAACTGACTTTGGGTGCTTGTCAGTGCCAACGAAGACTCCCCCGGGTTCTGTTGGTAACCCCCCCCATGTGTGCTGGGAGGCGGTTAAACGTTGGGCGGGCCCCTTTTGTATGGTCTCTTAACGGGGTAGTCCCCCTGTTTTTTCAGGGGGGAAATGGTGCATCGTCTCCCAGCTTTTGCTTTCATAATAAAGTGATTTTCTTTTGAAAGGATTTTTAATCCTCGGGGGTTTTCCAGGTGTATATAATCGTATCTCTCCCTCCGGTTTCCCAGGAATACAGGTTTAGGAACCTCAAGCGCCCCCAGTAATTGGGTGTTTTATCCCCCGTTATCCCCCTAAATTCTCTGTACATTTTCTGGCCCCGGCAATTTCACCTGCCTTGAAAGGTGCTGTTAGAGTGCAGCAATATTCCAGCCTAGATGGAACAAGTGACCTGAAAGGTTCATGGGCTTGGCCCCCCTAGGTTTTAAAGGGTTCCCATTATCCATCCCTTCTTTTTTCTGCAGATCAGTTGTACAATGTTATGGCCTTGAAGGTGAGATCCTCCGGCATGAATCCCAGGTCTTTGACGGGGTTGTTTCGCTCTATTTTGGGGCCCCAGAATTTGTTTGTACTCTGATAAAGATTTAATTTCCTCATGTTTACCATATCTGAGTAATTGAAATTTCTCATCGTTGAACTTCATTTTTTGTTTTCCCCAGCCCACTGAAAAAATTTGGTTGATGTCTCCCTGGAGCTTTGCAGTGTGTCTGCAAGGGAAAAGACACTGTCATGCAGATTCGGTGTCATCTGCAAAGGAAGCCCCGGTGCTGTGGCTAACATCCTTGTCTATTCGGAAAAGGGAGGAGGAGAAAAAGGGTGGGAGAGTACGGGCCCCCTTGTGGAACGGGAGCTTTCCCGGCTGCCTAAACCCCTCGGTTGGCTACTCTCTGTTTCCTTTGGAAAAATTATTAGATCCAAAAAAGACTTTTTTTTTATTCCTTTAGCACGCATTTTGTGCGCTATTCTAGGGTCCCTTGCCAAAAGTTTTTGCAAATCTGTATATATTACATTTTGCATTTTTTTTTGTTTTCCCTAGTGCATTTGGGAAAATTCGTATTGGCCCAAAGTTGAGACAGACGGGGAACGACCTGTTCAAAACCCCATGTTGCCCGGGGTTTGTGTCTGGGGGGTTTTTCTAGATGCGTGGTGATCTTCCCTTCGGGGGGACCCTTTCTTTATATATTTTATTTTTTCCCTGTTTCCATTTATGCACCTCAGCCCATACCCCCTCTAATTCTACGCCTTTCTAGAGAGTGTAGATTCGGGGTTCCTCATTTATCCTCATGGGAAGATTTCTGATACAGGGGATCCTTGTAACCCCTCCTTTGTACTTTTTTTCCAGACATTTATATCTATTCTGTAATACGGTGAAAAACCCTTGCAGCATAAATTTTAAATGGGGCCCCTAACCAAGGATAAAAGAGTTGAAGAACAACCTGGGGCTCCTATTATTTATGCTTTTGGATATGAAGCCAAGGATTCTTTTTGCTTTACAAACACTTATGCACTTTGTCTTGGTTTTGGGTGCTGTAAAAAACTCCCAAATCTTATCGCAAACAGAAAATATCAAGATCTACTTTAAAATTTTTTTATATGTCCATATTTATTTTCTGTCAATTTTTCAGAACTTTTTTTTTGTCTATATTAAACCATCTGCCCTTTTAAAAACCATTGCTAATCTTTTTAAATTTTCCCTGGGTTCCAATTGTCCTCGTCATAAAATTCGTGGGCCCTATATTGCTGTCATCGGCAAACTTGTTATATCACTATTTATTCCCTCACCCTTAATTGCTTATGCAGATTGTGAACAAAGGGCCCAACCCCGCCCCTGTGGAACCCCCCCTGACCTTCCCCACTCTGATTTCCCCCTTTTTTTAAAAACTCTCTTTTGCCTGTTGTCAACCATGCCTCTACCCGGGAAAAAAATTTCTCATATTCCGTGTCCTTTAAATTTTTCCTCAATAGTCTCTGATGTGGGACCCTGTCAAAGCCTTAGGGAACCCCCATATACACAATATCATTTCATTACCAATCTACCCCCTTTTTAAAAAAAAATTAATAAATTCGTAACATGAATGCCCTTTTGAAAAACAGTGGTAAGGGGATTGATCAATTTATGCCTTTAAAGAGGGTTTTACAATTGCCTCAGCAATTAAAAGATTCCAAAAATTTTTTCCCATTATGGAGGTTAGGCTTTTGGTCTATAGTTAGAAGCTAAAGGACCTGTCACCTAACTTTGAAAACGGGTTTATCACTTTTTGCCATTTTCCACTAATCTGGCCCCAAAATGCCAGTTTGTGGTGTTATTTGAAGAGTTTAAACAAAAGGGTTTTTGCTAAGCTCCTCTTTACATTTTTTTAGAACCACTTGCATCAGTTCATCAGGGCCGGGGGTTTTTTGGGGGTTTTAATTTATCTATTTGTCTAAGGACCATGTCACTTGTGCCCCCTAATAGTGCACATTTTAAATTATCCCCCTTTCCCCATAATTTATCATTACTGGAATATCGCTGGTACCCTCCTGCATAAAAACTGGGGAAAAGTATTTGGGTTAAAAAAATTCTCACTTTTACTTATCACTGCCCAGTGGGGGCTGCCCTGAGTGATTTTTTAGGGGGCCCCTATTTTTTGCCCCTGATCTTGCTTCTGTATCCTGAAAAAAAACCCTTTTTGGGTTAGTCTTGATTCTCTTGCAATTTTAACCTCTTAATCTCTTTTGCTTTTCAAATTTCCCCTTTTTTTTCTTTTTAAAACTTTGAATATATCGATTTCTTAATTGCCCCTCCCCTCTTTTGATTTGCTATATATCCCCCTCTTTTGACCATTGAGATGTTTTTAATTTTTTGTTTATCCTTTTGGGATCTTTTTGTTTGATCCGATTTCCCTAATTGGAGCAAAAGCTTTTCTAAGAAATAGAACTATCTCTGAAAAACATCATATAGGCAACCTTTCCCCACCTACTGACTCTTTGGTAAAAAGGTCAACCCAAATCACCCCACTCAGGTAATTTCTCAGCCCTATGAAATAAACCCAAAAAAGTGGAAGCCGGGGAACAGAACTTGATTGTCTTTTAGGGTAATTTCATGATATATTAAAACAGTGTTTTGTGACCCACTTTCCTCAAGCTCATCATTAACCTAAAGTTATTAATTTGTCACGGGGGGCTCCCCAAAAGAGATATCTTTTTTTGCAAACATAGGATGCTCTAGGGGGCGTATACCCCCCCTTCCCCTACCCTGCGGGCCTGTAGGGTTGTGGCTTGCGCTTTTTTATTTGAAATTCTAGGAGGCGTTTTGGGAGAGTCTTGGGGGGAACCCAACCCCCTGCCTGTTTTATGCTATACCCCCTTTAACTCCACTCCCCTGTTTTTTTACCTCCGGGGCAAGGTGGTTCGGAAGGAGAGGGGACTCATGACGTCATAGCCAGGGAGGCAATGACTCACAGTAATGGTTTTAACTGAATATACTACAATACACAGTACTACTTACAAATTAGCAATTCCCTGCTGGCAAGAACCAAGTCAAGCAGGTTATATCCTCTACTTCTATCACAAACTGTTTAAAAAAAAATCCTGAATCATATCAAGAAATTCTTAATTAAATTTCCTTCAAACTGTTTTGTAAATTTTTCGTTTCCATAGAAGTTTCTGCCCCCCTACCCAAGGGTTTTTGGGGGCCCTGTAAATCACACTAAAAGGGGCAAAATTTTTCCCCGGCCCTCAAAGCTGAAACCCAAAACAGTTTTGGGGTACTTCTAATTTTATATCTTGTCTAACACAAAAATTTAAATTCTCTGAAAACCCACCCTTTCTCCACCACCCTTCCTGTTGACCCTGCCCAGTGTGGAATAATTTTCCCTTTTATATGACTTTCCCAAAAGGCATCTCTCTATCTTTCAGATTGGGCAGGTCTCTTTTCTTTCCTTGTTTCCTCTTTTTTTCTTGCTCCCCCTTGTTTTTACCCTCCTCTATGATTTATCCCCTTTTAAAAGGCTCACCCTCTCCCCTCCTGTCCCCCTTTGTTTGCTGACCTGATCTATTGTCACAGTTTTCCCGTGGTGGTGTCACGTGAGGTCACAGACCCTGGGGCTTTGGGGATTAGCGCAACGGTTCAAAGCAGGGTTTGCTTCTGCAGTTTTTTAAAAACTGGGGTTTGGAGAGTTGAAGGAGGGGGTCTTGCTTCCCCAGGGGGGAGATTAGGAGGCTAAAGGTCCCCTCAATGGGCCTGGGAGGGGTGTGGGGGTTTGGGAAAGATTGGGGAATGGGGCTTCTGAGTGGGGGTGCAGTCTGTCTCTCACTGTGAGGAGGCTTTTTTAGGGGGGGAGGTAGCAACGGCTACCAGCAGTGAGTGCAGCCCAGCACCTGCTACAAGGGGGAAAGTTTTTCCCACAGTAATGGGGGGCGCATCAGAGAAAGGGAAAAGTTAAGTGAAGATCTGAAGGTAGGAAATCCCCTTCTTTCTCCAGGATGAATGTACTTCAGTGGCCAGTGGGAAAGGGCCTCCCCCTCCCTAATGAAATTAAGCAAAATTCTTGTGGTTGGTGACTCTCAGGAAAAATATGTTCCCCGTGCTTTTGTAATAGGAATAAGAAGATGGGGAGATAGAGTGTGTTTCCCCCTGGAGCTGGTGTTGGGGACATTGCCCAACAGGCTGGATAATATCATGTCAGGTAATGGGAAAAAGCCTATTATCTGTCTCAGTGCTGGTGGAAATGATTTTGGGGAAAATTAGGAGGAAAAGGCTGCTAGAAAAGTACGGGTCACCCAAAGTTTCCCTTTAAGTCTAAGGGGGGATCCCAATCATTTTGGCATCTTGCCTAGGGGGGGTAGAAATAAAATGGTTTTAAAGGGGCCCAATTGGTGTAAATTGCTGGCTAGACAGATACTGAAAGGGAATTTTTGGCCCCATTCATTGACAATAAAAATTTTTTATGGCAAACAGATATGTATGCAAGGGATGGGGTACATCTCTCGGGGGAAGGGGGGTGCACTTGCAGACTCGATTGAGAAGGCCATTGGTGAAATGCCTATGATTTTAAACTGATGGAAGAAAAAGGATTGGGGGGTGTGAAACAAGCAGGTTGCAACACTAGGGTTGAAACAGTAAAAAAGTATAAAGGCATTCAGCATAAAGTTATAAATAAAGACAATAGAACAGGTCAGCAAACAAGGGGGGGCCAAAGGGAAAAAGGGGCAAACTCCCTTTAAAATTTCTATACTAAAAGCGAGGAGTGTTAGAAATAAATAGATGGCTAAGATTAATTGCAAATTGGAAACCCCTGATATTTTCTTTTAGCAGAGGGCCCGGGTCAATCCCGAAAAATAAGGGGATGCCCCCTGAAAGTCCCTCAAGGCTATAAATTATTCCCCCCACTGACCAAAGGGGCAACAGGAAGGTGGTGGAGTAGCGATGTATGTCAGGGCAAATTTTTTTAAATTTTGTTGGAGACAAGATATTAAATTAGAAGCGTCAGCCCCTGGAAACTGGTTACCCCGCTTCTCGAGGCCGAAAAAACTAATTTTTGGGGGGATTTACAGGGCCCCAAATCTTGATAGGAGTGCAATAAACTTCTTGGGACCCCCAAAATTTGTAAAAAACATGTACATACGAAAATGTTTTGCTAATGGGAGTTTCAACTATAGACAGATTGACTGGAGCAATTTTACAGGGGGAATTTTAAAGGTGTTTTTTTTGATACGATCCAGGGGTTGTTTTTAAAACAGTTTTTGACCAAAAAAGGCCCCAAATAGGAAATAACCTCCTTGACTTGGTTCTTGCCAGTAGGGAAAAATAATTAATAATCTTGAGGTTAATGATGAGCTTGGGAGGTGATCACAAAATCACTCCCGTTTCCATATCCTTAAAATTCCCCCAATAATGGCAATCAAAGTCTAAATCCCCGACTTTCGCTTGGCTGATTTCATAGGACTGAAAAATTACTTGGGGGGGCTGAACTGGAATGACTGACGAGGTCAGGTGGGTGGTGATGGTTGCCGATATGATGCCCGGGCATATTCCCGGCTTTAAATCAAATTATTTTTCCAAACAGGGGAAAAAAGATCAAACAAAAATGATCCCAAATGGATGAACAATAATTAAAAAATCTGATTGGTAAAGAGAAAATATAGGCAAATCAAAAGAGGAGAGGCCCCAAATTAAAAAAATCAATATATGCAGTTAAAAAAGAGAAATAAAAAAAATTAAAAAAAATAAGTTATGAGGGTTTAAAATTAAGAGAAATCGAAAACTAACCCAAAGGATTCTTTCAGGTATCAAAATAAAATCAGGGGCAAGATGGCCCATAAAAATTCCTCGGGTCAGCTCACTGACAGTGATAAAAAATGTGTAGGGTTTAAACAACTTCCCCTCAGTTTTTTCCAAGGGGGATACCAGCAAATTTCCCGTAATGATAAATTATGTAGAACAGGGCGAAATAAACTGTGCACTTTGGGGGGCACAAGTGACATGGTTTATAGGCAAATAGATAAATTAAAACCTAACAAATCCCCCGGCCCTGATGAACTGTACAAAGGGGTTCCAAAAAGGGAAAGTAAAGGGAGCTTAGCACACCTTTGGCTAATCTTTTTAAAATATACTACAAACTGGCATAATTTCCAGATAAAGTGGAAAAAAGGGAAATGTGGAAACCCATTTTTTAAAACAGGGGACAGGTCCTTGGCTTGAACTATAGACCAAAAGCCCCAAAAACCCCCCATAATTGGGAAAAATTTTGGAAACAATAAAATTTCCGAGGATTCGGCCCTTTTTAAAAAGCATAAATTAATCAACGAATCTCCCTGGTTTTACAAAGGGGGGTTCTGGCTTCAATTTATTTTTTCACTAAGGTTTTTTGAGGGGAGGGGGATGGTAATGGTTTGATGGTTTATGGACTTCAATAAAGGGACGGCAGGGTCCCACATCGAACTATTGAGGGAAAAATTTAAAACACATGGGAAAGGAGGAGAAATTTTTTTCCCGGATAGAGGCATGGTTGACAAATAGGCGGCCCGGGAAATTTGCATAAATGGGGGAGAAATCCCGGGGGGGAAAACGTCCCGGGGGGGTTCACAGGGGTCAGTGTTGGGCCCCCCGCTGTTCCAAAACTACATAAACGGCCTTTGATGAGGGGATAAAGGCGACATCAGCAAGTTTGCCGATGAAAAAATAGGCCGTCAATTCATTCTGACGAGGACATTCGAGCACTCCAGGAAGATTTGAATAGACTGATGCAGTGGTCGGAGAAGTGGCAGATGCAGTTTAATATAAAACAAATGCAAGTTCCAAAAAGTTGGACAGGACAATAACCATGCCACATATAAACTAAATAATGTAGGGTCTTAATAATTCGGTTCGAAAAAGATTTAGGAGTTCTGGGTTTGCAGTAAATTTTAAACCAAGACAACAGTGCATAAATGTTCGCAATAAAGCTAATAGAATCCTTGGCTTCATATCAAGAAGCATAAATAAAAGGGGTCCTCAGGTTGTTCTTCCCAAATCTATACATCCTTGGGTTTGGCCTCATTTAGATTATGCTGCACAGTTTTTTGGGCCCGTATTACAGAATGGATATAAATTCTCTGGAAAATGTACAAAAGGGGGATGACAAAAATGATCCCCTGTATCAAAACCTTTTCCCCTTTAGGGGGTAGACTAAAGGGGCCCCGAAACTGCACTCTCTAGAAAAGGCCGTAGAATTAGGGGGGTATGATTGGGGGGTATAAATGGAAGACAGGGGAAAAAATAAAGGGGAAAGTAAATAGTGTGCTGAAAAAATCTAAACCCCGAAAGGACTCGAGCAATGGTTTTAAGTTGGAAAAATTCAGATTCAGGAGGGATTAAGGGAAATTTCTGGTTTTTAATGAGTTGTGGATGAGTGGAACAAACTCCCAAAAACCAATTTTAGAGGGCCCGAAGGGTTTTGTAGCTTTAAAAATAGGTTGGATAAATACTAGTAGATGTTTGGGTGGGTGTTTAGTTGAAACCCGATGGGTTGTGCTACCCCGGGCGGTTTTCCATTTCCTCCTTAAATCAATTTGACCCAACCTGACTGGGGTTTGGGGGCATTGGCTTAAACCGGGAGAGAACTTGGACCTGCCTCGCATGGGCCCCGTGGGGCCCTTTTGCAGTGTTCCTTCGTTCTTATGTTCTTTGTTCTTTTTTAACTTTTCGATGGGGAAAGTTTTATTCATTTTTCTGTTTTCCAGCCCCAGTGTTGCAACCTGACTGTTTCCCACACACCCAAACCCCTATCTTCTATCAGTTTAAAATCTTAGGCCCCGTAAACCCCTTCCCTCTCCCAAACCCCCGGGGCAAATGCCACCCCCCCTGCCCCAGAGAATGTACCCCCTCCCTTGCAACCCCTATCATGTTTGCCATAAAAATTGCCCCAGTTGCAGTGAATGGGATTTTGGGGCCTTGCAGTATCTTCCAAACCCGCAATTTGCCAAATTTTTTTAGACAACCATTCATTCCTCTCCCCTTCTATCAGATTTCACATAACTGGGACCCCCCCCTTGAAACCCCTAAACCCTTTGCGCTTTTACTTATCTGGCTCTTCCCCTCCCTACCCTTCCCGATATCATTTCCCACCAGCACTGGGGGTGAAAAATTTGGGGTTGTTCCCATTACCTGACATGATATTATCCAACCTGTTGACTATTCCCAACACCAGCTCCCCCGGGGGGCCACTTTAACGCACCCCTTAAAAAAGCACAGTCCATATACTTACCTGAAAATCACCAAGCATGAAATTCCCTTACCTCTATTAAAGGGGAAATAGTACCTTTACCTTCACTGACCACTGAAGTACCTCATCCTGAAGAACAGAGAAGCGATTTCCCACCCTCAAATCGTCTCTCTTAACTTTCCTTGCCCGGCTCCTCCATTCAGGAAAACCCCTTTCCACTTGTTGCAGGTGCTGGACTAAACCCCACTGTTGGTAGCCTCTTCCCCCCCCCCTCCAGCCACCTCACACTCCTCCCAAAACCATCGGGGGAACCTTCTGCCCCAAATTTTCCCCTTGAAGAAATAAGGTTTCCTCCTTCAACCTCCCAACCTCAAATTTAAAACACTGCCGAAACAAACCATTTGGGTTTTTTAACCCTCCCACTAATCCCCAAAGCAACTCCCGGACCTGTGACCTCTCGTGACCACTGACAACAGTGCAAAAAGTTCAAAAAAAGCCAACAGAATCCCCCGGGTTTATTAAAAGTATAAATAACAAAATCCTCAGGTTGTTCAACTCTAATTTTCCCCTTAATTTAGGCCCCCATTTAGATTATCTTGCACAGTTCTGGTCACCGTATTACAGAATGGATATAAATGCTCTGGAAAAAATTTCAGAGGAGGATGACAAAATTGATCCCCTTTCAAAACTTCCCCAAAAGGATCGAGGGCCCCGGATCACTCCCTAAAAAAGGCGTAAATTAATTCTAATTTTTTGTATTATTTTTTGGAGCAAAGGGGCCCTTTTCCGTATAAATACTAAATTTAAAAAGAGAAAAATTTCGTTTTTGTGGGGGGCCCCCCTGCCTTGGTGGGGTATGGCCGGTTTGTTGAAAAAAAAATTTTTGGTAGGGAAATTTCCGACAATAAAGTTGAAAAAAAAGGATAACGGGGAGCATAAAAGGTTGAAAATTTTGTGTTGGGGGTTTTGGGTTTGGGAAAATCTGTTTCCCGTGTTCCTCTCTGTTTAAATTCCCGACTAGCTTAGGCCAGTAGGCATACCGATGCTCATATATTTTCTTAAAGGGGGCGACCGGGAAGAAAATTTATCTCTACACCCGATGTGACTTTTTTTAAATTCCCCTAGCTCAATCTTGGGCCCTTTTTAGCTCCCTTTGGGGCAGGTTCAGATCTCCTTTTTCTGGAAACATTATGACATTTTCCCCCCCAAAAAACCCCCTGTCCCTGTCCCTGTTCACCCCCTCAGTATAAAATGGGTACCTGGGTTTTAGTTGACTGGTGTGGGTCGCATCCTGAGGCCAAAACCCCGCCCCAATTTGCCCAAAAAAGTTCCCGCATAACAAAAACCATTTCTGTAGTAGTATGTCATTGATTTAGCTAAGGTTTTATACCTTCACCAAAACTTGTAGAAATAAAAAAAATATTATTTTTATTTTTTTTATTTTTAATTTTTTATTATTATTATATTTTTAAACAAAAAAAATATCATCCCCATCAGGTTTTCTAGACCTCAAAACCAAATGAAATAAGTTTTATTGGTTTTTTGATAAAACAGGAAGGGAAAAACCCCCGAAGGGCCCCGAAAGGGAAGGGGTGGCTTATTTGACTGGGATCGTTGGGGCCCTCTTTCCCAGGGAAGAGACTCATAATTATTGGGGAAACAAAATACTGCTAGGTGAACAAAAGGGGAGCAGGTTTCTGAAGAACTTGTTTTAACTATGGAACAAACTCTCTTCTAAAAACAAAGAACATAAGAACGAAGGGGAAAACCCGCAGAAGGCCTACTGGCCCATGCAAGGGGAGGGCCAAAATCTCCTACCGGGAAAACCAATACCCCAACCTAGACAAAGGGCAAAATCGTGGAAAGGGAGGGAAAACGGGAACCGCCTGTTAGCACAAGCTATCAAGGGCCCAACTCCCCACCCACCCCCCATCTACTCCTATGTGTTTTAACCTATTTTTAAAAAAAACACAACTTCTGGCCTCTATAACGGGACTTGGGGTTTTTTCCCCCTCATCCACAACTCTATTACCAAACCAGTACTTTTCCCATATCCTTCCTCCCAAAGTTTTTCCCAAACCTTGTTTGTGAGGGCCTGTTGGGGTAAATTTTTCCACACTTTTCCCCCCCCACCCCTTTTTTTATTCCTGTCCCCTTTTACACCTCAATCCCCTTTTCCCCTAATTCTACGTCTTTCTAAAAGTGGTTTTAGGGCCCTTAGTCTATCCTCTGGAAAGGGTTTTTGATCATGGGATCATCTTTTTTATCCCCCTTTTAACATTTTTTCCCGAAAAATTTATATCCATTCTTAAAAAGGGGGACCAAAAATGTCAGCATAATCTAAATGAGGCCCAACCAAAGGGTGTATAGAGTTGAAGAACAACCTGAGGACTCCTATTATTTATGTTCTTGATATGAAGCCAAAGGGTTCTATTAAACTTTTTGGAACACTTATGCACTGTTTTCTTGGTTTCAGATTCCTTTAAAAGAACCCCAAATCTTTTTCCAAAAATGTTTTAAGATTCATTATTTAGTTTATATTTGGGGTGGTTTTGTCGTCCCCATTTAGAACTTTGCATTTTTTCTATATTCTTCATCCCGCCATTTCCCACCACTGCATCGTCTTTCTCTTCCTGGGTGCTCGAATGTCCTCGTCAGAATGGGTTGGCGGGCCCCTTTTTGGGGTCATCCCGGGAAACTTGCCGATGTCAATCTTTTTCTCCCTCATCTATGTCGTTTATGTAGATTGGAACAGAGGCCCCCCACTGACCCCTTGGAACACCGCCCCGTGGTTTTTCCCCCCTCTGATTTCTCCCCATTTTTGCAAACTCCCCTGCTGCCTTTTGTCAACCATGCCTCTATCCCGGAAAAAAATTTCTACATTCCGTGCTTTTAATTTTTCCCCCAATAGTCTCTGATGTAGGGCCCTGTCAAAGCCTTCAAATCCATATCCCAAAATCATATTCTTTCCCAAGTCTACCTCCTAAATACCTTAAGGAAAAAGTTAATAAATTTAAAAAGGCAGGAAAGCCCCCTTTGTAAAACCATGCTGAGATTCGTTGTTTTTTATGGCCTTTTAAATTGGTAAACTTTTCCTCCCTTTTTTGCTTCCATAAATTTTCCCACTATGGAGGGTTTGGCTTATTGGTCTATGGGTTTAAGCTAAGGACCTGTCACCTGTTTAAAAAAGGTATCACATTTGCCCCTTTTTCCCTTATCTGGCACCATGCCAGTTTGTATTTATATGTTGAAAAAAATTAGCCAAAGGTGTGCTAAACCCCCTTTTAATCCTTACAGAACCCTTGCATACAGTTCATCAGGGCCTGGGATTTGTTAGGTTTTAATTTATCTTTTGCCTGAGACCATGTCTTGTGACCCCAATAGACGTTTATTATCTCCCGTTCTACATAATTTTATCATTTTCTGGAATATCCTGGTATCCTCCTGTGTAAAAATGAGAGGAAGTATGCGTTAAAAAATTTTACATTTCCTTTCACTGTCAGGGGAGCTGGCCGAGAACTTTTGGGGTGGGCCTATCCGGGCCCGATTTTCTTCTTTAACCTGAAAGAATCCTTTTTTGGGGTTATCTTCGATTCTCTTGCAACTTTAACCTCATAATCTCTTTTGCTTTTTTAATTCCCTTTTTATTTTTCTCTTTAACCTTTTAATATATCATTTCTTAATTGCCCCCCCCTTTTTTTGATTTTCCTTTTATGCCCTCTTTTGACCAATCAGATATTTTAATCTATTGTTTTTATCCATTTAGGATCATTTTGTTTTTATCTGATTTCCCCCTTTTTAAATAAAATTTTTACTGAGCAGCTAGAACCACCTGGAAAAACATCATATCGGGTTTATACCACCCACCCTTTTTTGCCCGGGGGCATTCCCTTCAGCCCCCCTAAGTAATTTTTCCCGTCCCCATGAAATCAAAAAGGAAAATCGGGACGGAGACTTGATTGCCATTATTAGGGAATTCCCAGTATGTTAAAACTGAGTGATTCTTTATCACTCTCCCAAACTCATCATTAACCTCAAGATTATTAATTGGGGTTTCCCCTGGCAAAAACCAAGTCAAAGGGGGTTATTTCCCCAGTTGGCTCTTCCAAAATGTTTTTTAAAAAAAAATCCTGGATCTTTTCAAAAGTCCGACTCTAAATTTCCTGTCAAATTGTCAGTCAATCCCTTTGTTAAATCCCCTTTCCAAAAATTTTGTATGTAGATGCCTTGAATTTCCCTCCCAAAAGTTTTGCACTCCCCATCAAAATTTGGGGCCCTGTAAATCCCCACCCAAAATTGGTTTTTTTCGGCCCCCCAAAAAGCTGTAACCCAAAAAGATTCATTTTACGCCCAATTTAATATCTTGTCTAACACAACAATTTTTGTCTCTGACCCCATCCTTCTCCACCACCTTTCCTGTTGACCCTGTCAGTGTGGAATAATTTATAGCCTTGTATGTGACATTCAGAGGGCATCTCTCTATCTTTCAGATTGAGCCAGGTCTCTGTTATACCAATAATATCTATGTTTCCTGCACTTGCAATTAATCTTAGCTCATCTATCTTATTTCTTACACTCCTGCTATTAGTATAGTAAACCTTAAGGGAGCTAGTCCCTTGCTGCCCTCTGCTGTCCCCCTTTGTTTGCTGACCTGTTCTATTGTCTTTATTTATAACTTCATGCTGAATGCCTGACCACCTCAAAACTCCGTCTTCAAGGGTGATGGACTGATTACATCGTCTTCACATCTCTTTTGCTTCTACCAACTTTGATAAGTAAGACACATGCAACAGTTAGGTATCTTTATTCCGAAACGCATCGCCTACACAGTAGGCTTCTTCAGTCGAATACAGAAGAGTTTTAGCAGAAGCAGTAGATATGTGAAGACGATGTAATCAGTCACTCTTGAAGATGTAGTTTTGAGGTGGTCAGTCCCTGAGCTAGAAGAGTTTGGCTCCATAGACTGGAACAGTGTAAAATTTAAGCATGTATATATGTATAATGTTCGGCAAGACCGGAGTCCTGACACGGGTCTTAATCTTGCGATGACCCGTCTCTGCCTCCCGAAGGAGAAAGTTTAAGCGTCAGTACGGAAACTTATATACTGTCTGAAGGTGAGATGCAGTTCACTAGTGGAAGAAAGAAAGTCATGGTGGTAGATAAGACACATAGGCAACATTTAGGCAACTTTATTCCGAATAAAGTTGCCTAAATGTTTTCTATGTGTCTTATCTACCAACCTGTCGGTATTGTATACCATTTGATAATCAAAGAAAGTCATCACTGAGAGAGCAACGTCCCTCTCAGATCCATTCCTTCTCATGTCAAAAAGTTGTCAAATATGTTTTCTGAGTAAAGATAGCTGTTGCATATGTGTCTTACCTAACAACAAAGAACTTAGATGAATGGTTCAGAGAACCGACAAGTTGATAAATTAGACACAGGTACAACATTTGGATATTTTTAATGAGGAAACGTTTCGCCAAACAGTGGCTTTATCAGTCCATACAAAGGAGAATGGTGAGGAACAGGAGGAGTTTGAGGTATTCAATCCATCAATCTTTTCAAGATTGATGGATTAATCACATCGACTCAAGGCTGAGGGACTGATTACCTCAAACTCCTCCTGTTCTTCATTATTCTTCTTTGTATGGACTGATGAAGCCACTGTGTGGTGAAACGTTTCCTCATTAAAGATACCCAAATGTTGCACATGTGTCTAATTTATCAACAAAGAACGTGTTCATACGTCTCCCTCTCCATCTGTAAACAAACCCAGGTCCTCCTGTCACCCCAGCACTGTCAACTTCATGATACTGTACCTCTTATGGCGTATGTATTTTTTTCTCTGGAGTGTTCCGGGGGTCAACGCCCCCGCGGCCCAGTCCTTGACCAGGTATCCCGGTAGATCAAAGCCTAATCAATCAGGCTGTTACTGTTGGCCGCACCTAGTCCAACGTACACACCACAGCCTGCTGCAAGTCTTGATTAATTGTCCGAAAGTTCCACTGGTTCTGTGACTAATATATCAGTCAAGAGAAATTTATCTGCTTCCCATAAACAAAATGCCTCATTGGCCTACTGTATGAAATTGTTTCATTTTTAGTTTGAGAATAGTAACAGTAGGGTTCTGAGTGGCTGTAATGATGAGTGGGAAAAATACCTGAGTGAGAATGATCTGATAAGAGTTGGATGTGTCGACTTATGGACCAGTAGACATGTTGATGGATGTGCCGACTTATGGACTAGTAGGTATGTTGATGTGTCGACTCATGGACCAGTAGCCATGTTGATGGATGCGTCGACTTATGGACCAGTAGACATGGTGATGGATGCGTCGACTTATGGAGCAGTAGATATGGTGAGGGATGTGCCGACTTATGGACCAGTAGACATGTTGATGGATGTGCCGACTTATGGACTAGTAGATATGTTGATGTGTCGACTCATGGACCAGTAGACATGTTGATGGATGCGTCGACTTATGGATCAGTAGACATGGTAATGGATGCGTCGACTTATGGACCAGTCAAAATCAAAATCAAATAACATCAGGTAAGATCCCAATGGGATGAGCGGGGAAGACGGGACAGATGAAGAATAGATCTGGAGAGGAGTGTTCTTAGTCAGAGAAACAGAGCCAGGGCTTAACCCAGCAGCTAAGTCGATCGTGGGTCAGACTTGAGAACAGGAATAGCAGGGACTGTTCCATCGAACTTGTGGTAGTTGAAGTCTTGAATCTTGAGTAGCTGGCAGCAGGCTAGGTAACATCAGAGGGTATAACACATATGGGAGTTATAGGAGTAACTGAGGAGGCAGGTTAGCAATGGAGCCATTTTCGAACTTTTTGAAGCTGCTCCTAGATAGGTGGTATAGTTTAGCCTTGTTACTGAAGGTGAAACGTAGAGGCTTGATGAACTCAAGAACTTGGGTGAGTGTGAAGCGAAGCGGTGATTCACATGCATACTTGACTGTTCCAGCACCGAGGCTTTTGTAGAGTTCAGTACAGGTCATGGAGTCAGTATTTGAAGAAGTGTAGAAGGTAAGATTTTCCCATGAGGGTTTACTGGAGTCGTCGCTATCTTCCTCTTCTGGAGTGGATTCATTGGGCGAATCTACAATGGTGGTAGCAGGTGACTGAGGGTCTACAGGAGCAGTGGTGAGGTGTAATGGTTGTGTAACAGCAGGCTGGGAGACGGTGGTTGAGGCAGCATGATCAACGTTGTCAGCGGTGGAAGTGGTTATAGAAGTTACAGGAGCAGTTGCTTGGGTAGGAGACAGGTCTGCAGGTGCAGTAAAGCTCAGGGCTTTGGGAAGGATCTTGAGGATGTCTGCTGAAGGTGTGGAGTCCGGAAAATTGAAGGCAGGCATGTTGTTCAGACGGAATAGTTCGTTAATAGTGGTGTTGAAAGTGCTGGGGTTTGCTGCGTTTGCAAGGTGTGCATACACCATGCAGTACAGCACCTTAGAGGAATCACCGTCGGGGAGTGGAGAGAGGGAGTTGCTGGTCGAAGATGCCTGTAGATTAGTATGTAGAGTCTTGGTGGTGTCGGTTTGTGGTTTGGTCATTGCAGCGTATGTCAGTGAATTGGAGGCGTTCTTCAGAACTTTAGTTTTCCTCACTATGATTTCTTTCCTGAGTGGGCACTTAGCTGCAAGGGTATGATGATTACCCTTGCAGTTAAGACATTTTGGTGCTGTAGTAATGGTGCAGGATCTGAAATCGTGTCCATCATTCCCACATTTTGAACAAAACTTCTTATCCTTGATGGGGCAGTCCTTGGTGGTGTGTTTATAGGAGTAGCAGGTCCAGCAGTGGGAGATGTATGTGAAACGTTCTTGTTCTATATGACTTGGGTGAATGTGGTAATATGAGATGGCCAGACCGTCAGAGAGAGCTTGGGCAGCCATGGAGACGTCTGAGAATGTAATCTTTAGCATAGAAGAGGCGTTGGGGATCTTGGAGATGCTGTCTACCGAGGCCCAAGTGTTTTGTTCCTCAATGGATGTCTTCAGAGCTTCAGTAGAGAGAGAAGTGATGATATTGTCCAGTCTTTTCACAAAGACCGAGCGTTTCGACTTCAAGAATGGAGACGGGGATAGAGTGAATTGTTGTGTTTGTAGGGTCCTGATTGAAGAGTCGTTCATTAGTTTTGATGCTTCCGTGTCGTCTGTGCAGACGTCAATGAAGGAGTCCTTCAGAGAGTGGATTGCCGTAAATTTGACCTGCAGGCAGGTCTTAACGACGGTAGCTAAAGCTAACTTCGAGGAGTCATTTATTGCACCATTCACAGGCTTGATTTTCACACGATGCGACAGCATTGTGAGAAGGTTGTGATGTTTGTAGAATATAAATTCCCCTTCCCGGCGAGGTAGAAGAGAGGCTTCTTGAGTGTAGAGCAGTGGTATTCATTGCGCGGCTCGCGATACTCAATTCACGGCTCTCGAAAAATATGTAAATTAATTAATAAAAAAAAATATATAGAAAAATAATTTTTCAAGTAAGATACATATTTTCATGAGGTGAGATGGAAGACGAAGTCACAGTAAGAAATAACATTCTAACATCCCTACCCTATTCGTACAGAAATCATACGTGTCCACTACGGGAAACTGATCAGGGACACGTCTAGCTCTAGGCATCGGTGGTCTCGCTAGGTTAGGTTAGGTTAGGTAAGGTTCGTCAGGAAACAGGACAAATGTTTCCTGACGCGGGTCTTAGTCAGATGATGACCCGCCTTTGGAGCTTTTGGTCATCTGACCGAGGCCTTCCGCTGGCTTACCGGTCCACCCCTTTAAAAATTATGGTCATTTATAACCAGTGTTCCCTTTATTGGTGGTCTCGCTGAATCAGTTGAGTTTAAGCTTTCGGGGGAGACTGGACGTATTTCGTTACTCTTGGAGATTTGTGTTTGAAAATAGGCAACAGATATTTGAGACTGCGGCAACATATATGAAAGTAACGACTTAACTGTTGCTGCTTGTGGAAGGTAGCTGTGATGGGCTAGTTTTACTTGAAACCAAAGTGCAGTCAAGTAGTGTCCGTTATGATGGATCGATTTGTGGTTAAACAAAAACGTAATAGTGATGAACAGCCATCCCAGACCCGACCAGTAGAAAAGGAGCATTAAGTAAGTTTGATCTTTATTTTGCTATTAATAACAAGATATGCAGGCTAATATTACCATGTCTAATTTTTCTCATTTACTATATTGCACTAGCAGCTCAGTACTACTTAATTTAGTTGAGTTACGCTAACTTGCAGTAGCTGCGGCTCTCTCAATCAATGTGTTTAACCGAAGTGGCTCTCTTGCAAAAATTAGTGAATAACACTGATGTAGAGCAACTGTGATCGGACAGAGCGAGGACCAGTAGACATGTTGGTGGATGTGTCGACTTATGGACCAGTAGATATGTTGATGGATGTGCCGACTTATGGACCAGTAGATATGTTGATGGATGTGCCGACTTATGGACCAGTAGATATGTTGATGAATGTGTCGACTTATGGACCAGTAGATATGTTGATGAATGTGCCGACTTATGGACCAGTAGACATATTGATGAATGTGTCGACTTATGGACCAGTAGACATCTTGATGGATGTGCCGACTTATGGACCAGTAGACATCTTGATGGATATGTCGACTTATAGACCAGTAGACATGTTGATGGATATGTCGACTTATGGACCAGTAGACATGTTAACAATGGTGTAAAATACCATAGAAATGAACTCTTCTCCAGGCTGAGGGACTGACCACCTCAAATACTTTTCCTCCAACTTGATGTACTGATTACATCATCTTTATTTCACTACTACCGTTCCCTCCGTATATGACTGAAGAAACCTACTGTGTAGGAGAAACGCTTCATCAATAAAGATACCCAACTGTTGCACATGTGTCTTAATCTTCAACTAGTAGACATGCATCCTATGCAGAAGTGCCTCATTCTTCAAAACTGGCATAAAGTAATGCGATATAAATAAAGTACTGAACCAGTTTCTCCATACATCAGAAATCTTCCCTATGAGGACAGACTGAGGACCCTGAATCTGCACTCACTAGAAAGGCGTAGAATCAAGTAGAATTGAGGTGTATAAATGGAAGACAGGAATAAATAAAGAGGATGTAAATAACGTGCTGAAAATATCTAGCCTAGACAGGACTCGCAGCAGTGCTTTTAAGTTGGAAAAATTCAGATTCAGGAAGGATCTAGGAAAGCACTGGTTTGGTAATAGAGTTGTGGATGAGTGGAACAAACTCCCGAGTACAGTTATTGAGGCTAAAACGTTGTGTAGTTTTAAAAATAGGTTAGATAAATACATGAGTGGGTGTGAGTTGGACCTGATTAACTTGTGCTACTAGGTCAGTTGCCGTGTTCCTTCCTTAAGTGAATGTGACCTGACCTGACTAGGTTGGAGCATTGGCTTAAGCCGGTAGGAGGCTTGGACCTGCCTCGCATGGGCCAGTAGGCCTGCTGCAGTGTTCCTTCTTTCTTATGTTCTTATGTCTCTGGTGAGGTAGCATCATTTGACCTGTGTCTCCCCGGTGTCCGAGTTCTGACCAACCATATTGAAAACAGCGGTTACAGCGGCTTCTAGACACTGCTGCTTCTGCATATCTCTCTCCTTGATAAATAATCTGGTGTAAGTGTTGTATATCCGGCTATGTGATGAATGGTTTAGAAAACCGACAAGTTGAAGAATTGAGCTGCTTTGGGGATTAGCGTGGACGGTTACAAAGCATGGCTTGCTTCTGCAGTGTTTTAAAAATTGAGGTTGGAGAGTTGAAGGAGGAGGTCTTGCTTCTCCAGGAGGAGATTAGGAGGCTGAAGGTCCACCTTAATGGGTCTGGGAGAGAGTGTGAGGTGGCTGGAGTTGTGGGGAATGAGGCTTCTAGCAGTGAGGTGCAGTCTGTCTCTCGCTGTGAGGAGGCTGTAGGTGGGGAGGTAGCAACGGCTACCAGCAATGAGGTGCAGTCCAGCACCTGCTACAAGTGGCGAGTGGTAACCAGTAATGGGAGGAGAATCAGAATAAGGAAAGTTAAGAGTGAAGATCTGAAGGTAGGAAATCGCTTCTCTGTTCTTCAGGATGAATGTACTTCAGTGGCCAGTGAAGGTAAGGGTACTACTGCCCCTGCTAACAGAGGTAAGCGCATTCTTGTGGTTGGTGACTCTCAGGTAAGATATATTGACCATGCTTTTTTGTAATAGGAATAAGATGAGAGATAGAGTGTGCTTCCCTGGAGCTGGTGTTGGGGACATAGTTAACAGGCTGGATAATATCATGTCAGGTAATGGGAACAAGCCCATTATCTGTCTCAGTGCTGGTGGAAATGATATTGGGAAGGGTAGGAGAGAAGAGCTGCTAGATAAGTACAGGTCAGCTATAGATTTCATTAAGTCTAAGGGAGGGGTCCCAATCATATGTAGCATATTGCCTAGAAGGGGAGTAGGAAATGAATGGTTGTCTAGGGCAATTGGTGTAAATTGCTGGCTAGACAGATACTTCAAGGAACTTGCAATCCTATTCATTGACAACTGGAACAACTTTATGGCAAACATGATATGTATGCAAGGGATGGGGTACATCTCTCTGGGGCTGGGGTGGTAGCACTTTCAAACTCAATTGAGAAGGCCATTAGTGAAATGCCTATGATTTTAAACTGACAGAAGATAGAGGTATGGGTGTGTGTGGGGAACAAGCAGGTTGCAATACTAGGGTTGGAAACAGTAAATGTATAAAAGGCATTCAGCATGAAATTATAAATAAAGGCAATAGATCAGGTCAGCAAACAAAGGGGGACAGCAGAGGGCAGCAAGGGACTAGCTCCCTTAAGGTTTACTATACTAATAGCAGGAGTGTAAGAAATAAGATAGATGAGCTAAGATTAATTGCAAGTTCAGGAAACATAGATATTATTGCTATAACAGAGACCTGGCCCTCTGAATGTCACATACAAGGCTATAAATTATTCCACACTGACAGGGTCAACAGGAAGGGTGGTGGAGTAGCGATGTAAGAACATAAGAACATAAGAACGAAGGAACACTGCAGAAGGCCTACTGGCCCATGCGAGGCAGGTCCAAGTCTCCTACCGGCTTAAGCCAATGCACCCAACCTAGTCAGGTCAGGTCACATTGACTTAAGGGAGGAACACGGCAACCGACCTGTTAGCACAAGCTATCAGGTCTAACTCACACCCACCCACATCTACTCATGTATTTATCCAACCTATTTTTAAAGCTACACAACGTTCTGGCCTCTATAACGGTACTTGGGAGTTTGTTCCACTCATCCACAACTCTATTACCAAACCAGTACTTTCCTATATCCCTCCTGAATCTGAATTTTTCCAACTTAAAACCATTGCTGCGAGTCCTGTCTAGGCTAGATATTTTCAGCACACTATTTATATCCCCTTTATTTATTCCTGTCTTCCATTTATACACCTCAATCATATCCCCCCTAATTCTACGTCTTTCTAGAGAGTGCAGTTTCAGGGCCCTTAGTCTATCCTCATAGGGAAGGTTTCTGATACATGGGATCATCTTTGTCATCCTCCTTTGTACATTTTCCAGAGAATTTATATCCATTCTGTAATACGGTGACCAAAACTGTGCAGCATAATCTAAATGAGGCCTAACCAAGGATGTATAGAGTTGAAGAACAACCTGAGGACTCCTATTATTTATGCTTCTTGATATGAAGCCAAGGATTCTATTAGCTTTATTGCGAACACTTATGCACTGTTGTCTTGGTTTCAGATTACTGCTAACCAGAACTCCTAAATCTTTTTCGCAATCCGTAATATTAAGATCTACATTATTTAGTTTATATGTGGCATGGTTATTGTCCTGTCCAACATTTAGAACTTTGCATTTGTCTATATTAAACTGCATCTGCCACTTCTCCGACCACTGCATCAGTCTATTCAAATCTTCCTGGAGTGCTCGAATGTCCTCGTCAGAATGAATTCGACGGCCTATTTTGGTGTCATCGGCAAACTTGCCGATGTCGCTCTTTATGCCCTCATCTATGTCGTTTATGTAGATTGTGAACAGCAGGGGGCCCAACACTGACCCCTGTGGAACACCGCTCGTGACGCTTCCCCACTCTGATTTCTCCCCATTTATGCAAACTCTCTGCTGCCTATTTGTCAACCATGCCTCTATCCAGGAAAAAATTTCTCCTCCTATTCCATGTGCTTTAATTTTCCTCAATAGTCTCTGATGTGGGACCCTGTCAAAAGCCTTACTGAAGTCCATATACACAATATCATATTCATTACCATGATCTACCTCCTCAAATACCTTAGTGAAAAAAGTTAATAAATTCGTAAGGCAGGAACGCCCCTTTGTAAAACCATGCTGAGATTCGTTGATTAATTTATGCTTTTCAAGGTGGCTACGAACTGCCTCGGCAATTATTGATTCCATAAATTTTCCCACTATGGAGGTTAGGCTTATTGGTCTATAGTTCGAAGCTAAGGACCTGTCACCTGTTTTGAAAATAGGTATCACATTTGCCATTTTCCACTTATCTGGCACCATGCCAGTTTGTAGTGATATGTTGAAAAGATTAGCCAAAGGTGTGCTAAGCTCCTCTTTACATTCCTTTAGAAGGAGAAGTGTAGAAGGTAAGATTTTCCCATGAGGGTTTACTGGAGTCGTCGCTATCTTCCTCTTCTGGAGTGGATTCATTGGGCGAATCTACAATGGTGGTAGCAGGTGACTGAGGGTCGACAGGAGCAGTGGTGAGGTGTAATGGTTGTGTAACAGCAGGCTGGGAGACGGTGGTTGAGGCAGCATGATCAACGTTGTCAGCGGTGGAAGTGGTTATAGAAGTTACAGGAGCAGTTGCTTGGGTAGGAGACAGGTCTGCAGGTGCAGTAAAGCTCAGGGCGTTGGGAAGGATCTTGAGGATGTCTGCTGAAGGTGTGGAGTCCGGAAAATTGAAGGCAGGCATGTTGTTCAGACGGAATAGTTCGTTAATAGTGGTGTTGAAAGTGCTGGGGTTTGCTGCGTTTGCAAGGTGTGCATACACCATGCAGTACAGCACCTTAGAGGAATCACCGTCGGGGAGTGGAGAGAGGGAGTTGCTGGTCGAAGATGCCTGTAGATTAGTATGTAGAGTCTTGGTGGTGTCGGTTTGTGGTTTGGTCATTGCAGCGTATGTCAGTGAATTGGAGGCGTTCTTCAGAACTTTAGTTTTCCTCACTATGATTTCTTTCCTGAGTGGGCACTTAGCTGCAAGGGTATGATGATTACCCTTGCAGTTAAGACATTTTGGTGCTGTAGTAATGGTGCAGGATCTGAAATCGTGTCCATCATTCCCACATTTTGAACAAAACTTCTTATCCTTGATGGGGCAGTCCTTGGTGGTGTGGTTATAGGAGTAGCAGGTCCAGCAGTGGGAGATGTATGTCAAACGTTCTTGTTCTATATGACTTGGGTGAATGTGGTAATATGAGATGTCCAGACTGTCAGAGAGAGCTTGGGCAGCCATGGAGACATCTGAGAATGTAATCTTTAGCATAGAAGAGGCGTTGGGGATCTTGGAGATGCTGTCTACCGAGGCCCAGGTGTTTTGTTCCTCAATGGATGTCTTCAGTGCTTCAGTAGAGAGAGAAGTGATGATATTGTCCAGTCTTTTCACAAAGACCGAGCGTTTCGACTTCAAGAATGGAGACGGGGATAGAGTGAATTGTTGTGTTTGTAGGGTCCTGATTGAAGAGTCGTTCATTAGTTTTGATGCTTCCGTGTCGTCTGTGCAGACGTCAATGAAGGAGTCCTTCAGAGAGTGGATTGCCGTAAATTTGACCTGCAGGCAGGTCTTAACGACGGTAGCTAAAGCTAACTTCGAGGAGTCATTTATTGCACCATTCACAGGCTTGATTTTCACACGATGCGACAGCATTGTGAGAAGGTTGTGATGTTTGTAGAATATAAATTCCCCTTCCCGGCGAGGTAGAAGAGAGGCTTCTTGAGTGTAGAGCAGTGGTATTCATTGCGCGGCTCGCGATACTCAATTCACGGCTCTCGAAAAATATGTAAATTAATTAATAAAAAAAAATATATAGAAAAATAATTTTTCAAGTAAGATACATATTTTCATGAGGTGAGATGGAAGACGAAGTCACAGTAAGAAATAACATTCTAACATCCCTACCCTATTCGTACAGAAATCATACGTGTCCACTACGGGAAACTGATCAGGGACACGTCTAGCTCTAGGCATCGGTGGTCTCGCTAGGTTAGGTTAGGTTAGGTAAGGTTCGTCAGGAAACAGGACAAATGTTTCCTGACGCGGGTCTTAGTCAGATGATGACCCGCCTTTGGAGCTTTTGGTCATCTGACCGAGGCCTTCCGCTGGCTTACCGGTCCACCCCTTTAAAAATTATGGTCATTTATAACCAGTGTTCCCTTTATTGGTGGTCTCGCTGAATCAGTTGAGTTTAAGCTTTCGGGGGAGACTGGACGTATTTCGTTACTCTTGGAGATTTGTGTTTGAAAATAGGCAACAGATATTTGAGACTGCGGCAACATATATGAAAGTAACGACTTAACTGTTGCTGCTTGTGGAAGGTAGCTGTGATGGGCTAGTTTTACTTGAAACCAAAGTGCAGTCAAGTAGTGTCCGTTATGATGGATCGATTTGTGGTTAAACAAAAACGTAATAGTGATGAACAGCCATCCCAGACCCGACCAGTAGAAAAGGAGCATTAAGTAAGTTTGATCTTTATTTTGCTATTAATAACAAGATATGCAGGCTAATATTACCATGTCTAATTTTTCTCATTTACTATATTGCACTAGCAGCTCAGTACTACTTAATTTAGTTGAGTTACGCTAACTTGCAGTAGCTGCGGCTCTCTCAATCAATGTGTTTAACCGAAGTGGCTCTCTTGCAAAAATTAGTGAATAACACTGATGTAGAGCAACTGTGATCGGACAGAGCGAGGACCAGTAGACATGTTGGTGGATGTGTCGACTTATGGACCAGTAGATATGTTGATGGATGTGCCGACTTATGGACCAGTAGATATGTTGATGGATGTGCCGACTTATGGACCAGTAGATATGTTGATGAATGTGTCGACTTATGGACCAGTAGATATGTTGATGAATGTGCCGACTTATGGACCAGTAGACATATTGATGAATGTGTCGACTTATGGACCAGTAGACATCTTGATGGATGTGCCGACTTATGGACCAGTAGACATCTTGATGGATATGTCGACTTATAGACCAGTAGACATGTTGATGGATATGTCGACTTATGGACCAGTAGACATGTTAACAATGGTGTAAAATACCATAGAAATGAACTCTTCTCCAGGCTGAGGGACTGACCACCTCAAATACTTTTCCTCCAACTTGATGTACTGATTACATCATCTTTATTTCACTACTACCGTTCCCTCCGTATATGACTGAAGAAACCTACTGTGTAGGAGAAACGCTTCATCAATAAAGATACCCAACTGTTGCACATGTGTCTTAATCTTCAACTAGTAGACATGCATCCTATGCAGAAGTGCCTCATTCTTCAAAACTGGCATAAAGTAATGCGATATAAATAAAGTACTGAACCAGTTTCTCCATACATCAGAAATCTTCCCTATGAGGACAGACTGAGGACCCTGAATCTGCACTCACTAGAAAGGCGTAGAATCAAGTAGAATTGAGGTGTATAAATGGAAGACAGGAATAAATAAAGAGGATGTAAATAACGTGCTGAAAATATCTAGCCTAGACAGGACTCGCAGCAGTGCTTTTAAGTTGGAAAAATTCAGATTCAGGAAGGATCTAGGAAAGCACTGGTTTGGTAATAGAGTTGTGGATGAGTGGAACAAACTCCCGAGTACAGTTATTGAGGCTAAAACGTTGTGTAGTTTTAAAAATAGGTTAGATAAATACATGAGTGGGTGTGAGTTGGACCTGATTAACTTGTGCTACTAGGTCAGTTGCCGTGTTCCTTCCTTAAGTGAATGTGACCTGACCTGACTAGGTTGGAGCATTGGCTTAAGCCGGTAGGAGGCTTGGACCTGCCTCGCATGGGCCAGTAGGCCTGCTGCAGTGTTCCTTCTTTCTTATGTTCTTATGTCTCTGGTGAGGTAGCATCATTTGACCTGTGTCTCCCCGGTGTCCGAGTTCTGACCAACCATATTGAAAACAGCGGTTACAGCGGCTTCTAGACACTGCTGCTTCTGCATATCTCTCTCCTTGATAAATAATCTGGTGTAAGTGTTGTATATCCGGCTATGTGATGAATGGTTTAGAAAACCGACAAGTTGAAGAATTGAGCTGCTTTGGGGATTAGCGTGGACGGTTACAAAGCATGGCTTGCTTCTGCAGTGTTTTAAAAATTGAGGTTGGAGAGTTGAAGGAGGAGGTCTTGCTTCTCCAGGAGGAGATTAGGAGGCTGAAGGTCCACCTTAATGGGTCTGGGAGAGAGTGTGAGGTGGCTGGAGTTGTGGGGAATGAGGCTTCTAGCAGTGAGGTGCAGTCTGTCTCTCGCTGTGAGGAGGCTGTAGGTGGGGAGGTAGCAACGGCTACCAGCAATGAGGTGCAGTCCAGCACCTGCTACAAGTGGCGAGTGGTAACCAGTAATGGGAGGAGAATCAGAATAAGGAAAGTTAAGAGTGAAGATCTGAAGGTAGGAAATCGCTTCTCTGTTCTTCAGGATGAATGTACTTCAGTGGCCAGTGAAGGTAAGGGTACTACTGCCCCTGCTAACAGAGGTAAGCGCATTCTTGTGGTTGGTGACTCTCAGGTAAGATATATTGACCATGCTTTTTTGTAATAGGAATAAGATGAGAGATAGAGTGTGCTTCCCTGGAGCTGGTGTTGGGGACATAGTTAACAGGCTGGATAATATCATGTCAGGTAATGGGAACAAGCCCATTATCTGTCTCAGTGCTGGTGGAAATGATATTGGGAAGGGTAGGAGAGAAGAGCTGCTAGATAAGTACAGGTCAGCTATAGATTTCATTAAGTCTAAGGGAGGGGTCCCAATCATATGTAGCATATTGCCTAGAAGGGGAGTAGGAAATGAATGGTTGTCTAGGGCAATTGGTGTAAATTGCTGGCTAGACAGATACTTCAAGGAACTTGCAATCCTATTCATTGACAACTGGAACAACTTTATGGCAAACATGATATGTATGCAAGGGATGGGGTACATCTCTCTGGGGCTGGGGTGGTAGCACTTGCAAACTCAATTGAGAAGGCCATTAGTGAAATGCCTATGATTTTAAACTGACAGAAGATAGAGGTATGGGTGTGTGTGGGGAACAAGCAGGTTGCAATACTAGGGTTGGAAACAGTAAATGTATAAAAGGCATTCAGCATGAAATTATAAATAAAGGCAATAGATCAGGTCAGCAAACAAAGGGGGACAGCAGAGGGCAGCAAGGGACTAGCTCCCTTAAGGTTTACTATACTAATAGCAGGAGTGTAAGAAATAAGATAGATGAGCTAAGATTAATTGCAAGTTCAGGAAACATAGATATTATTGCTATAACAGAGACCTGGCCCTCTGAATGTCACATACAAGGCTATAAATTATTCCACACTGACAGGGTCAACAGGAAGGGTGGTGGAGTAGCGATGTAAGAACATAAGAACATAAGAACGAAGGAACACTGCAGAAGGCCTACTGGCCCATGCGAGGCAGGTCCAAGTCTCCTACCGGCTTAAGCCAATGCACCCAACCTAGTCAGGTCAGGTCACATTGACTTAAGGGAGGAACACGGCAACCGACCTGTTAGCACAAGCTATCAGGTCTAACTCACACCCACCCACATCTACTCATGTATTTATCCAACCTATTTTTAAAGCTACACAACGTTCTGGCCTCTATAACGGTACTTGGGAGTTTGTTCCACTCATCCACAACTCTATTACCAAACCAGTACTTTCCTATATCCTTCCTGAATCTGAATTTTTCCAACTTAAAACCATTGCTGCGAGTCCTGTCTAGGCTAGATATTTTCAGCACACTATTTACATCCCCTTTATTTATTCCTGTCTTCCATTTATACACCTCAATCATATCCCCCCTAATTCTACGTCTTTCTAGAGAGTGCAGTTGCAGGGCCCTTAGTCTATCCTCATAGGGAAGGTTTCTGATGCCTTTTGTCAACCATGCCTCTATCAGGAAAAATTTCTCCTCCTATTCCATTCCAAATTTTTCAATAGTCTCGATGTGGCCCCTGTCAAAGCCTTTTAAGTCCATATACACAATATCATATTCATTCCCCATGATCTACCCCCTCAAATCCTTGTGAAAAAGTTAATAAATTGTAAGGCGGGAAACCCCTTTTGTAAAACCATGCTGAGATTGTTGATTAATTTATGCTTTTAAAAAGGTGGCTAAATTTTCCTCGCATTGATTCATAAATTTTCCCACTATGGGGTTAAAACTTTGGTTTTAATTCAAGCTGGACCTTCACCTGTTTGAAAATATTCCTTTTGCCATTTCCTTATCGGGACCATGCCAGTTTGTGTGTTTGTTGAAAAGTTGAAAGGTTTTAAAAGCTCCTCTTTACATTCCTTTAAAAGGAAAGTGTAAAGGAAATTTTCCCCCGGGGGTTTACGGTCGTCGCTTCTTCCTCTTCGGGTGGATTCTTTGGGGCGAATCTTGGTGGTACGGTGACGGGGGTCGACGGAGCAGTGGTGAGTGTAATGGTTGTGTAACAGCAGGCGGGGAGACTGGTTGAGGCAGCATATCAACGTTGTCACGGGGGAAAGTGGTTATAGAAACAACTTTTGGGCAGGCGCAGGTGCGTGGCTCGGGCTTTGGGGAAGGATCTTGAGGATGTCTGCTGAAGGTGGGGAGTCGGAAAAATGGGGGCAGGCATTTGTTCAGACGAATAGTTCGTTTAGTGGTGTTGAAAGTGCTGGGGTTTGCTGCTTTTTTAAGGTGTCATACACCATGCGTACACACCAGGGGAATCCCTCGGGGTGGAGGGGGGAGTTGCTGGTCAAGTCCCGAGATTAGTATGTAGAGTCTTGGTGGTGTCGGTTTTGGTTTGGTTTGGCATGTGTGAATTGGGCGTTCTTCAGAACTTTGTTTTCCTCATTTGATTTTTTTCCCTGAGTGGGCATGGCTGAAAGGGTATGATATTACCCTTGCAGTTAAGTTAAGTGCTTTTTGGGTAAGGATCTAAAATCTGTCCTCATTCCCATTTTGAACAAAACTTCTTACCCTTGATGGGGCGTCCTTGGTGGTGTGTTTATGGGAGACAGGTCCAGGGGAGATTTTGTGAAACGTTCTTTTCTTTTGACTTGGGTGAATGTTTTGGATCCAGACCGTCAGAGCGGGCAGCCGGGGACGTCTGAGAATGTAATCTTTAATAAAGAGGCGTTGGGGATCTTGGAATGCTGTCTCCGAGGAAGTGTTTTGTTCCTCAATGGATGTCTTACTTCATAGAGAGAAAGTGATGATTTGCCCAGTCTTTTCACAAAGACCGGCGTTTCGACTTCAAGAATGGAGACGGGGATAAGTGAATTGTTGTGTTTTGGGTCTGATTGAAGATCGTTCATTAGTTTTGATGCTTCCGTTCTCTGCGACGTCAATAAAGGGGGTCCTTCAGAAGTGGATTGCCGTAATTTGACCTGCAGGCGGGTCTTCGCGTAGCAAAAGCAACTTCAGGGTTTTATTCCCATTCACGGGCGTTTTTCCACACGATGCGAAAGCTTGGGGGGTTTATGTTTGTAATTTTTCCCCCTTCCCCGGCAGGTGAAGAGGTTTCGATGTAAGGTGGTATTCATTGCCGGTCGCGATACTCAATTACGGCTCTCGAAAATATTAAATTAATTAATAAAAAAAAATATGAAAAAAAATTTTTTCAAAAGATACATTTTTTTCATGAGGTGAATGGAAGACGAAGTCACGTAAATAACATTCTAACATCCTACCTATTCGTACGAAATCATCGTGTCACTACGAAACTGATCGGGGACACGTCGCTCTAGGCATCGTGGTCTCGCTGGTTGGTTAGGTTAGGTAGGTTCGTCGGAAACGGAAAAATTTTCCGACGGGGGTTAGTCGGATGATGCCCCGCCTTTGGGTTTTTGGTCATCTGACCGAGGCCTTTCCCCGCTGCTTACCGGCCCACCTTTAAAAATTGGTCATTTAAAACCAGTGTTCCCTTTTTGGTGGTCTCGCTGAATCAGTTGAGTTTAAGCTTTCGGGGAGACGGGAAATTTTCGTTACTCTTGAGTTTGTGTTTGAAAATGGGAAACAGATATTTGGACTGCGGCAACATATATGAAGTAACGACTTAACTTTGCTGCTTGGGGAAAGGTGGCTGTGATGGGCTTTTTTGAAACAAGTGCAGTAAAGTAGTGTCGTTATGATGGATCATTTTATTCCCCTGTTTAAAAAAATCCCAGACCCGACCGTAAAAAAGGGCATTAAGTAAGTTTGATCTTTATTTTGCTATTAATAACAAGATATAGGCTAATATTCCATTCAAATTTTTTTCTCATTTACTATTTTACAGCTCAGTACTTAATTTGTTGAGTTACGCAAATTGCGTAGCTGCGGCTCTCTAATAAATTTTTTAAACCCAAAGGGGTCTCTTGAAAAAATTAGTGAATAACACTGATGTGAAAACTGTGATCGGACAGGGAGGACCAGTAGACATGTTGGTGGATGGTCGACTTATGGACCAGTAGTTTGTTGATGGATGTGGCTTTAAATAGATATGTTGATGGATGTGCCGACATGGACCAGTGATATGTTGATAATTGTCGACATGGACCAGTAGATATGTTGATGAATGTGCCGACATGGCCCAGTAGACATATTGATGAATGTTACTTATGGACCAGTAGACATCTTGATGGATGTACTTATGGCCCAGTAGACATCTTGATGGATATTACTTATAGACCAGTAGACATGTTGTGGATATGTCACTTATGGCCCATGACATTTTAAACTTGGGTGTAAAATACCGAAATAGACTCTTCTCAGGCTGAGGGACTCCCCCTCAAATACTTTTCCCCCAAACGTGTACTATTACATCATCATTTCACTACTCCGTTCCCTCCTATTGCTGAAGAAACCTACTGGGGAAACCTTCATCAATAAAGATACCCCTGTTGAAATGTTTTAATCTTCAACTAGTGACATGCACCCTATGAAATTCTTCTTAAAACTGGCAAAAAGTAATGCGATAAAATAAAGTACTGAACCAGTTTCTCCATCATCAAAATTTTCCCCTATGAGGACAGACGGGGCCTGAATCTCCCTCACTAAAGGCAAGAATCAAGTAGAATTGGGTGTATAAAGGGAAAAGACGGGAATAAATAAAGGGATGTAAAAAACGTGCTAAAAAATATCTAGCTAGACAGGACTCGCGCATGCTTTTAATTTGGGAAAAAATTAGATTCGGGAAAAGGATCTAAAAGCACTGGTTTTAATAGGTTGGGGAGAGTGGAACAAACCCCCAGTACAGTTATTGAGGCTAAAACGTTGTGTAGTTTTAAATGGTTGATAAATACGGGGGGTTAGTTGGCCCTGATTAACTTGTGCAAAGGTCATTTTCGTGTTCCCCCCAAGTAAAGGGCCCTGCCACTAGGTTGGACTTGGTTTAAACCCGGTGGGGTTTGGACCCCCTGCAGGGGCCATGGCCTGCTGATTTTCCCTTTTTTCCTTATGTTCTTTTTCTCTGGTGATAGCATCTTTTTGCCTGTTCTCCCGTTGTCAGTTCACCAACCATTTGAAAACAGCGGTTCGCGGCTTTGCCTGCTTTTTCTATCTCTCTCCGATAAAATCTTGAAAATTTGTATACCCGGCTATTGATGAATGGTTTAGAAAACCGACAAGTTGAAGAATTGAGCTGCTTTGGGGGTTAGCGTGGAGGTTACAGCTGGCTTGCTTCTGCAGTGTTTTAAAAAATTTAGGTTGGAGAGTTGAAGGAGGAGTCTTGTTCCAGGAGGAGATTGGAGGCTGAAGGTCCACCAATGGGTCTGGGGAGAGTGTGAGGTGGCGGGTTGTGGGGAAAGGGCTTCTAGCAGTGAGGTGATCTGTTTTCGCTGTAGGAGGCTGTGGTGGGGAGGGTAGCAGCTACCAGCAATGGGTGCAGTCCAGCCCTGCTACAATGGCAGTGGTAACCAGTAATGGGAGGAGAATCAAATAAGGGAAATTAGAGTGAAGATCTGAAGGTAGAAATCCTTCTCTGTTCTTCAGGATAATGTCTTCAGTGGCCAGTGAAGGTAAAATCTACTGCCCCCGCTAACAGAGGGAGCGCATTCTTGTGGTTGGTGACTCTCAGGTAAGATATATTTTTGCTTTTGTAATAGGAATAAGATGGAGATGAAGGGGGTCTTCCCTGGAGCTGGTGTTGGGGGCATATTAACAGGCTGGATAATATCATGTCGGAAAGGGGAAAAAGCCCCTTATCTGTCCGTGCTAATGAAATGATATTGGGGAAGGGTAGGGAGAAGGCTGCTAGATAAAAATACAGGGCAGCTATAGTTTCATTAAGTCTAAGGGGGTCCCAATCATTGTATATTGCCTAGAGGGGGGGTAGAAATGAAAGGTTGTCTGGGCAATTGGGGGTAAATTGCTGGCTAGACAGAATTCAAAAAACCAATCCCATTCATTGACAACTGGAACAACTTTATGAAACATGATATGTATCAAGGGGTGGGGGACATCTCTTGGGCTGGGGTGTCTTGCAAACTCAATTGAGAAGGCCATTATAAAAGCCTATGATTTTAAACTGACAGAAAAATAAGGATGGGTGTGTTGGGAACAAGCGGTTGCAAATGGGGGTTGGGAAAAGTAAATGTATAAAGGCATTCCCTGAAATTATAAATAAAAAAGGCAATAGATCAGGTCACAAACAAGGGGACAGCAGGGCAACAGGGGCTATCCTTTAAGGTTTTATATAATAGCAGAAGTGAAATAAGATAGATGAGCTAAAATTAAATTAATTCAGGAAACAAAGATATTATTGCATAACAGGACCTGGCCCCCTGGATTCCAAAACAAAACTTAAATTATTCCCCCACTGACAGGGTCAACAGGAAGGGGGGTGGAGTGATGTAGAACAAAAAACATAGAACGGGAACACTGCAGAAAGGGCCCCTGGCCCATGCAGGGCGGTCAAGTCTCCCCCGCAAGCCAATCCCCCAACCCAGTCGGTGGTCATTGACGGGAGGAAAACGGCAAAAACCTGTTAGCACAAGCTTCAGGTCAATCCACCCCCCCCATCTACTCATGTATTTATCAACCTTTTTTAAAACTACAACGTTCTGGCCTCTATAAATTGGGGTTTTTTCCCTCATCCCCAATATTCCCAAAAAGTACTTTCCCATATCCTTCCTGAATCTGAATTTTCCAAAAAATTGCTGCAGTCCCGTCTAGGCTAGATATTTTTACCCTATTTAAACCCCTTTTTTTATTCCTGTCTTCATTTATACACCTCAATCATATCCCCAATTCTACTCTTTTTGGATGCGTTGCAGGGGCCCTTTGTCTATCCTCTGGGAAGGTTTCTGATGGTATAAACCTTGGGAATAAATACCAAAAAAGTTGGTTTAGAAAACACGTAACAAACACTATAACATATTTAAGAAAAATTTTGGGCCTGGGACCTTGATCACTTCTAACATACAGAGGTAAAAAACATTATATATAGGCGGGGGGTGAGATTGACCCCCGTACCCAGGGGTTCAAGAACATAAAAATGGAGGAACACTGTGAAGGCCTCTGGCCCATCAGACGGTCCTTTTCAAAACAACCTCTGCCTATAGGGACCCGTAACGATGTATGTGACTCCTGTGTTGTTGGGGTTTTGCTGCTTAAGTATCATGTTTTCCCTTCCTCGGTCACGTGCGTCATCTCCCCTCCCCCTTTTTATAATGTCTTTCTCCTCTGTTGTTAAAAGTCAATCCCAAGGCAAACTTTTTTTAAACCAAAAATTTTAAAAAAAATTGGATACATGATCAAACAGCACCAGCCCCAAAGGGGGTCACGATTTTCTCTGGGTTCATCATAGGCAGGGTTGTTTTGATAAGGACCTGCCTCGCATGGGCAAAGGCCCTTTTAGTGTTCCTCCATTCTTATGTTCTTATGACATTCCCCAGGTCCCTGTTTCCTACTCCCCCTTTTTTGTCTTTCTACCCCTGTATGTTAAAATGATCAAAGGGCCAGGACCAGAAAACGTTTTCTAATAAATATGTTATAGTGTTTGTTTCGTGTCTTTCTAAACCCAAAGGGTTTTTGATACATGGGGTCATCTTTTTATCCTCCTTTTTTTTTTCAGAGAATTTTATCCCTTCTTAAAAAAAAGTGACCCAAAAAAGTGCAGCATAATCTAAATGAGGCCCAACCAAAGGGTGTATAGGTTGAAAAAACAACCTGGGACTCCCATTAATGCTTCTTGATATGAAAAAATTCTAATGCTTTTTCGAACCTTACCCGTTGTCCCGCGATTACTTAACAGAACTCTAAATCCCCAAAACCGTTTAAGATCTATTCAGAGACAATTTAAAATTTTTTGTTAGACAAAATAAAAATTAGAAGCGTCCCCTGAATTTGTTTGGTTAAACTTCTCGGGGCCAGAAAAAATAATTTTGGGGGTGATTTTCAGGGCCCCCCAAACTTGATAGAGTGCAGTAACTTCTATGGGGCAAAATTTGTAGGGAAAACTACCGAAAATGTTTTTCTAATGGGGGAAATTTAACTATAGACAGATTGCTGGGGCAATTTTACGGAAATTTAGAGTCAGGTGACTTTCTTGATACGATCGGATTGTTTTTTTTAAAGTTTGTGACAGAGCCAACTGGAAATAATCCCGACTTTATTCTTGCCAGTAGGAAACACTAAAATAATCTTGAGGTTAATGTGAGCGGAAAGCGATCACAAATCCTCAGTTTTAATATCATGGAATTCCCTAATAATGGAATCAAGTCTCCGTCCCCGCTTTTCCGGGTGATTTCATAGGACGAAAAATTATTTTGGGGTGAACTGGGAAAGCCTGACTAAGGGGCACGTAGGGGGTGATTGCCGATATGCCTTTCAGGGCATAGTTCTAGCTGCTCAGTCAAAATTTTGTTCCAAATAGGGAAAACAGATCAAACAAAAAAGATCCTAAATGGATGAACAATAGTTAAAATATCTGATTGGTCAAAAGACATATATAGGCAAATCAAAAAAAGGAGAGGGCAATTAAGAAATCGATATATTCAGTTAAAAGAAAAAAAAAATTAGAAAAGCAAAAGAGATTATAGGTTAAAAATTAAAAAAATCAAAACTAACCCCCAAAGGTTCTTTTAGGTATCAAAATAAGATCAGGGGCAAAATAAGCCCCCTCAAAAGTTTCAGGTCACTCACTGAATATAAAAAATGTGTAAATTTTTAAACTTTCCTCTCAGTTTTACAGGAGGATCCAGCGATATTCCGAAATGATAAATTTGAGAACAGGGATAATAAACTGTACGATTAGGGTCCAAAATGACATGGTCCTTTGGCAAATAGATAAATTAAAACCTAACTCCCCCCTGATGAACTTTGGGGTTCTAAAGGAATGTAAAGAGGGCAGGAAACCCTTTGGGTAATCTTTTCAACATATCACTACAAACTGGCATTGCCCGATAAGTGGAAAAAGCAAAATGATACCCATTTTCAAAACAGGTGACAGGTCCTTTCTGAACTATAGACCCAAAAAGCCTAACCTCCATAGTGGGAAAACTTAGGGGTCAATTGCCGAAGCAGTTCGACCAAACATAAATTAATCCCAATCTCAGCATGGTTTTACAAAGGGGGGGTTCCCGCCCGAAATTTTTTTTTTCCCAAGGTATTTGGGGAGGTAGATCATGGTAATGAATATATTGTGTATATGGACTTCAGTAAGGTTTTTGACGGGGCCCCATCAGAGACTATTGAGGAAAATTGGGGCATGGAATAGGAAAAATTTTTTTTCCTGGATAGAGGCTTTGGTTTTGACAAATGGCGGCAAAACATTTTTGCAAAGGGGAGGAGAAATCAAGGGGGGAAGGGTCGGGGTGGTTTTCCCACAGGGGTAGTTTGGGGCCCCCTGTTGTTCACAATCTACAAAAACCCGACATTGATGAGGCAAAAAAGGAAACTAAGCAAGTTTGCCTTTGCCCCAAAAATGGGCCCGTCAATTAATTTAAAGGGGACATTAGAGCCTCAGGAAGTTTTAAAAATAGACGGGTCGGTGGAGGGAGAAATTGGAATCCATTTTTAATTTAAAACCCAAATTTAAAGGGATTCTAAATTTGGACGGGTTTTTTTAACCATCCCATATAAACTAAATAATGTAGATTTTAAATTTCGGTTGGGAAAAAGATTTGGAGTTCTAGTTGAGTAATCTGAAACCAAGTCTAGAATTATATACAAAAGATGAGGTGAAAGAGCACTGTAGTATGTAATAGTCTGAAAATGGGATTTTGGGGATGGTGGAACAAATCCCAGTACCGTCATAGAAGCTAAACTTTTGTTTTTTTTTTTTTAAACATAGGTTAGATAAATACGTGGGGTGGGTGTAAGTTAAACCCTGGCTGGCGTCCTTCCCCAAATAAAAATTTTTTTCCTTCCTTAGTAATGGGGCCTGACCGGGCCGGGGTTTGGGCATTGGCTTGGGCTAGTGGGGACTTGGACCTGCCTCCCCATGGGCCAGTAGGCCTGCTGCAGTTTTTTTCCTGATGTTCTTCAAGACCGGGGAATGATTACCAAAATCTTTTGTATATAATTCTACATTCATCACTTTATATCCTTGTATAATTCCCCTGGGGGGCAAACGTCTACAAAAAAGACCCCAGATGTTGGACTGCCCAAAATTCTTCATTTTTCCCAAATTGAAATATTATTTATGTGGGGGGGGGGTTTTATATTCATCAAATTGTCGGTTTAAACACCTTTAAATTTTTTTAATAATTTTAATAACACAGTTCCCCCAGCATCAGATAGTGTCCGTAGCTCGATCGGGACCCCTGTAAACACGGGTAGGGGGATCGATCCCCCTGCTGGAAAGCTTAAAACGTGTTAAGTAAGAAAATATGCAACGGTTAGACAACTTTTTTCCCGAAACGTTTCGCCTACACAGTGGCTTTTTCCCAGTCGAATACAGAAAGTAGGCGGGGAACAGTAGAGATGTGAAGACATTTAATCAGCCCATCACCCTTGTAGTCTAGAATTTGGGGTTGTCAGTCCCCCCGGAGGAAGTTCAGTTCCATAGTCAGGAACATCTGAAGATCAAGCGACGGTGCGGAGACTTAAATACTGTCGGAAGGAGGGTGCAGGGTAGTAGTAGTAGTAGTGTGTGGGAGTAGTAATGAGAATTTGGGGCCACTTTGAGAGGTCTTTCCCCCTCAGATCAACACTTCTCCCCGAAAAGCTTGTCCAAAGGGGTTTTCTGTACCAAGATGCCACGTGTTGCAGTGTCTGACAAGATGAACATCAAAATGGTATACAATCCGACGGGGTTTTTAGGTAAGACACACAGCCCCCAGTTAACAACTTTTTCCCCAAAAGTTTCGCCTCACGGTAGGCTTCTTCCAATCGAAAAAAGTAGGCGGGGAAAAGTGAAGTGTTGGATCTGGGGGACGGCCCCTTTTTTCCCTTCTCATTACTACTACTACTACTATACTACTACTACTACTACTATACTACTACTACTACTACCCCTACCCTGCACCCTCCTTCCGACAGTATTTAAGTCTCCGCCCGTCGCGTCTTCAGATGGTTCCTGACTATGGGGAAATGAACCCTTTTCCCGGCCGGGACCGCCCGCCTCAAATTCTCGACTACAAGGGTGATGGACTGATTACATCTCTTTCCCTCTCTACTGTTTCCCGCCTACTTTCTGTTTCGACTGAAGGGAAACCTCTTTTTGGAAAAATTCGAATAAAAACCCCCCTTTTTTTTCATATTTTCTTACCCCCCTGTCGGGATTGTATACCATTTTATTTTGATGTTCAAAACGTGTTTGGAGGCTTTTAAAAAAAGGGAAAACTGCAGCAGGCCTGTTGGCCCATACTAGGCAGGTCCTTTAAAATATCTGCTGTCCATGCTCCGTAGCAAATAAAATAGGGACCTGGGGTTTGTGGACTTTTGGGTTTGCATCCCCGGGACAAAACGGTAATTTGCCCAAATGCTCTGCATAACAAAACGACTTTGTATATAATGGGATGTCACTGATGTCAGCCAGGACTGTATGGGAAAATTTTATACTTGTAGATATAAAAAATTTTTTGTACAAGTTTATACCGTTGTGAATTTTTTAGATGGAAAGGTTCAGAAAACCGACATGTTGATAAAATTTAGAAAATGTGTCTTTGGTATCTTCATTGAGGAAACGTTTCGCCACAGGGGGCTTCATCGAAACCATACAAAGGAGAATTGGGTGAATGGTTTGAAAAACCGACAAGTTGAAGATTGGGGAAAACCCTTTTGGGATATAGGGGAAACTTTATTCAGGAAACGTTTCGCCACACGGGGGCTTCATCAATCCCAAAACAAAGAGGGAAAGGGGTAAGGAGAGGAGGAAATGGGTAATGGGCCCCTCAACCTGGAGTCGTGTGGTAAACCATCAATCCCGAAAAGAATGGTTTTCCCATCCTCAAGGGGGGATGCTTCCTTTTTTTCCCTCCCGTTCCTTAAGATTCTCCCTTTTTTGAAATTGGGAACACTTTGCCCGCATAAAAGGGAAACTTTTTCCGAAACGTTTCCCAAAACAGTGGTTCATCCCGTCAATACGGAGGCGTAAGGGGGAGGAGGGGAATGGGGTAATCAGTCCCCCAACCTGGAGTCGATGTTTCAATCCCCAATCTTGTAAAAAAATGTACAGCATAGGGCCTGGGCGTGGCATATCCCTTTGTGAGGTGACGTGAAGCAGATAAGGGGGGGTCATGGGGGTACCCCTCCACTAGTCGAAGTAGGTCTTCGTCCAAAAGGGTTTAACAAGTGTTGAAGAAATTTTTTTGGAAGAAGATCCCCTGATGCTGCCTGTCTGACGGGTTTTAATGAAAGGTTTGAAAAAAACCCACAAGTTGAAAAATTGGGAAAACTTATGCAGCATATGGGGAAACTTTTTCCGGGAAAAGTTTCGCCACACAGTGGCCCCATCATCCCAAAACAAAAGGGAAAGGGGTAAGGGGAGGAGGAGAATGGGGTAATCAGTCCCTCAACCTGGGTCGTGTGTTCGTCCCCAATCTTGTGAATGTACAGCATAGGGGGCCCTAGACGTGGCATATGAGTGAGGTGACGTGAAGCAGATGGAGGGGGGGTCATGGGGGTCCATCCCTGGTGAATGGTCTTGTCAGGTTGAACAAGTGTTGGACTTTTTGAAGCCCTTTGGCGGTTTTTCCCGAATAAAAAATTCCCCTTCCATAAATGTCTCAAATCTTCAACTTGTCGGGTTTTGACCATTCATCACAAACTTCCAACACGGGAGCATCATGGGTTTTTCTTACAAAGGGAAATTTTCAACGCTTTCAACCTTTTGGGCAAAACCCACTTCGACTTTTTTGGATGGTAACTTTTGACCCCGCCTCCATCTGCTTTCCCCGTCACCTCCTACGGGGTTTTAAGCCCGTCTGGATGCTGTACTTCTGGACTGAACACATCGACTCCGGGAGGGGCTGGGTTTCCTCATTCTCCTCCCCTTTTTTACGCCTTCCCTTTTTATTTGGCTTCCCCTGTGTGGCGAAAAGTTTTCCCGAATAAAAAATTCCCCCTATGCCATAAGGGGTCTCTTCAACAAAAGGGGAATCTTGAAGAAAAGGAGGAGAATGGGGAATCCCCGGGCCCCCCCTTTATCATTTGAATTGTCCATTTTTTTTCCAAAATTATATGGCCCCCATCGACTTTTAAAAGGTTTAGGGGCTTTTCCCCTTTTCCCCCTTTTTTCAAGATTCTCCCCTTTTTATGGACTGGTAAAAAAATTTTGGCAAACCTTTCCCCAATAAAATACCCAAAAAATTCACATGTGTTTAATTTATCACCGTTGTGAATAAATGGTTTAAAAAATCTCATGTCATCAGTATATAAGCTCCATCTCTGCGAATTTGTTTCATTTTTATCAAGATTGATGGACTTCAACTCCAGGTTGAAGGACTGAATACCTCAAATTCCTCATCTTCCACCTTTCTCTACCTCCTCAAACACCTTAGTGAAAAAAGTTAATAAATTGGTAAGGCAGGAACGCCCCTTTGTAAAACCATGCTGAGATTCGTTGATTAATTTATGCTTTTCAAGATGGCTACGAACTGCCTCGGCAATTATTGATTCCATAAATTTTCCCACTATGGAGGTTAGGCTTATTGGTCTATAGTTCGAAGCTAAGGACCTGTCACCTGTTTTGAAAATAGGTATCACATTTGCTATTTTCCACTTATCTGGCACCATGCCAGTTTGTAGTGATTAGCCAAAGGTTCGCTAAGCTCCTCTTTACATTCCTTTAGAACCCTTGCATACAGTTCATCAGGGCCTGGGGATTTGTTAGGTTTTAACTTATCTATTTGTCTAAGCACCATGTCACTTGTGATCCTAATCGTGCATAGTTTAATATTGTCCTGTTCTATATAATTTATTATTTCTGGAATATCGCTAGTATCTTCCTGTGTAAAAACTGATTCAGACGGTTTGTTGCCTCGTTTATATAGTAGAAACTTACAGAAGTGAGGCCAGCAGTAACAGCCTGGTTGATCAGGCCCTGATCCACCGTGAGACCTGGTCAAGGACTGGGCCGCGGGGGCGTTGACCCCCGGAATGACCTCCAGGTCGTTCCATGGTCTAGAGCGATATCGTTCCAGACCATGGAGCTGACCTCTTCTCCAGGCTGAGGGACTGACCACCTCAAATACTTTTTCTCCAAGGTTGATGGACTGATTACATCATCTTTATTTCATTTCTACTGCTACCTTTATATTTGACAGAAGAAGCCTACTGTGTAGGCGAAACGTTTCATCAATAAAGACACCCAACTGTTGCACATGTGTCTTAATCTTCATCATGTCGGCATTTTATAACATTTTTAACAATACTTGGACAAAGTTGAAAGGCCCCGCCAGAGGGCGGAACCAATGAACGGCTCATCTTGTGACAGAGACCCGTGTCAGGCGAGTTTTTTTTTTATTGACCAAGCCTGGAGCCGAGGACCAGAGCCACAACAACAGGGCGGGTGACTTCGTGGGTTAAAGAACCTGTTATCTCGTCTGTGGCAGCATCAACGAGGTGTAAGACTGTGTGTGTGTGTGTGTGTGTGTGTGTGTGTGTGTGTGTGTGTGTGTGAATGTTATCAGTTAGTGCTTTTGCAGATAATATTCCCCATGGCCTTATCTCTGACCAATCCTCATAGGTTGGAAACCAGATAGTTAATGATTAAGAACTATTAAGAAGCACATGGCCTGCTGCAGTGTTCCTTCTTTCTTTCTTTCTTTTTTATATACAAAAGATGAGGTACTCAGTCCCTCAGCTTTGGAGTTGGTGTGAAGAACACCGTACCGGTGCTTTTCACACCGACTCCAAGACTGAGGGACTGATTGCATCATCTTTCGCCTATAGTTCTACTGTTTTCAAATTATATCCTAGAATTTGTATTGATAAAGCCACTGGATGGCGAAACGTCTACATTAAAGATACCCAAATGTTGCATATGTGTCTAATTTTCATTTTGTCTGTATTATATACCATTGAGATACAAGGTAAAGTATGTTGACACTGTGTGCAAGTGCAAGTGTGTAAGATTTACCTGGTAGGTAAGACACATAGGCAACAGTTAGGCAACTTTATTCCGAAACGTTTCGCCTACACAGTAGGCTTCTTCAGTCGAATACAGAAAGTAGGCAGGAACAGTAGAGATATGAAGACGATGTAATCAGTCCATCACCCTTAAAGTCGTAGAATTTGAGGTTGTCAGTCCCTCAGTCTGGAGAAGTTCTGTTCCATACTCAGATAGTTCCTGACTATGGAACTGAACTTCTCCAGGCTGAGGGACTGACAACCTCCAATTCTACGACTTTAAGGGTGATGGACTGATTACATCGTCTTCATATCTCTACTGTTCCTGCCTACTTTCTGTATTCGACTGAAGAAGCCTACTGTGTAGGCGAAACGTTTCGGAATAAAGTTGCCTAACTGTTGCCTATGTGTCTTACCTACCAACCTGTCGGTATTTTATACCACTTAATGTTCATAAGATTTACCTGTCGCCTTAAATCTTCACGGGACAGAAAGTTAAGATCCGCAGTCCTGCTAGTTTGAAAACAAATTTACAGATTTCTACTTAGCACACACCTGACAGGACGGTAGTACCTCCACGGACAGTTGCTGTCACAGTGTCCTGCGGCCTGGTAGGCAACACTCTCGCCTCACACAGTGTCCGTGGTTTGATCCCCGGCAAGTGGGGAAATACTGGGCGTGTTCCCTTACGCCTGTTGTCTCCGTTCACCTAGCAAGTAAGTAGATACCTGGGTGTTAGTCGACTGGTGTGGGTCGCATCCTGGGGGACAAGATAAAGGGCCCCAATTGAAATAAGACAGTCCTTCGATGACGCACTGCCTCTCTTGGGTTATCCTGAGTGACTAACCCTCCGGGGTTGAAAATCCGATCAAAATCTTATCCTCTACAATCATATCTGCCACAGGATCTGTAACATGGTCTGCTTACCTGGAGGTAGCTACCTGGAGGTAGCTACCTGGAGGTATGTCTCACTGGGTCAAGTTATAATTATATAGTTGTATTTAGCCATTTGTAGCTACAGAAGCAGACTTATTTTCGTGATGTCCTATCAATATTTTTATGGTATGTTTTGTTTAAAAATTTCAATGAGAGTAAGAGGATCTGGCGTAGAGTGTGGGGAGGCTGAAGGAGGGAGAGGCACGGCGTGGGGAGGCCGAGGAGGTACAGGGAGGGTGTAGGGAGGCTGGAGGACGGAGAGGCAGTGTGGGGGAGAGAGAGAGAGGAAGATCTCTCAGTTCAAGTGTAGAACTAGGTAAGAGTTAGGCTGTTGTGAGAGGTTCTTGTGCTAGTTCTGATACAGGATCAGACAGGAGCGAGGAAAGTCCTGCCAGGTCAGGTGTAGCAGGATCAGGCAAGGCAGAGAGAGAGAGAGAGGGAGAGGGAGGAGGAAAGTCCTGCCAGGTCAGGTGTGGCAGGATCAAGCTCCCAGAGGTCACATATCAGTAGCCAGCAGCTTCACCTTCCTTCAGGTGTTGTTCGGAGAACACCCACCACATCTGCAGCACCTGAACGGTATTGTTTACCATCAATATGCGATACCGAGCGCATCATTTTTTAAGTTTTCAGATCCTGGTTTGTTCAGCCTAGAATACAAGTGACAAGGTTACAATATAGAAAAAAAATCTGTTTGATGGGTCATTAGAATGAATCTATATTGAAAGTTAAGCACTCTGGCAGGATCTACCTGCCCACGTAAGTTGGCAGTGAAGAATCAAGTGATCTGTCGCACTCATTAACAGTGAAGAACTAAGGGATCTACGACACACAATAACAATCTTTATGCCTGTTCTTCAGACCTCACAACTACGGTGCTCTTCACTAACTCCAAGGCTGAGGGACTGATTACCTCATCTTTTGTATATAGTTCTACTGTCTTCCAATTATGTACTTGAATTTGTAATGATAAAGCCACTGGTTGGCGAAACGTTTACAGTAAAGATGCTCCAGATGTTGCACATATGTCTAATTCTTTATCTCGTCGGTATTGTATACCCATCATGTACAAGAACCCCGTGACGCTGGTGAGGGGCTCTTGATCTAGGGATTGGATCTGTGATCCAGTTCCCTGAATTAAACTTGAATACCTTCTACATCCCACAGGCGCTGTATAATCCTGCGGGTTTTGCGCTTCCCCCTTGATTATAATAATAAATCATATACGAGACTCAAGGGATCTGCTACACAATAAATCTTCTCATAAACAGCTGTGTATAAATCATACCACGGGTGGGGATAGAACCCGCGATCAGAGAGTCTCAAAACTTCAGACCGTCGCGTTAGCCACTGGACCAGCTAGCCACAATAAGATTCGTCTGTAAAAACTTGCATTAGTGGTCACATTGGTGCCTATGCTAACCTCCCTATGGTGTAGAAATTACCTAGTTGGACGAATCTTATTGTGGCTAGCTGGTCCAATGGCTAACGCGACGGTCTGGAGTTTTGAGACTCTGATCGCGGGTTCTATCCCCACCCGTGGTATGGTTTGTTTGCAATGGTGTCATTACGATTTCGTGAGTCAACTGTGTATAAGCTGCGAGTATATAATATGCTGCTACTGGGCCACTGGGCGAGTCATCATAAGTAAGACCCACTTCAGCCAATATTTCCCGGTAAATTAAGAGCAGGTCGCTAGTACACAGAAATTGTTCCTGGTCAGACGAACCAACGCCTCGAATTCCTAAATTAGCGACCAGAGGTCAGCGGATGGTAGCGACCCTTTTTTAATATGGACGGTGGATACATGAATGAGTGTGTGTGCGTGTGTGTGTGTGTGTGTGTGTGTGTGTGTGTGTGTGTGTGTGTCGGGGGGGGGGGTTAGGATTCGCGACCCCGGACATGTGCGTGTCACTGTGATTTACATTGCTCATTATTTTAAAGTCAAGCCCACGACGTAAACATTTTAAGCTATGAGAGAACATAAGAAAGTGTTTGTTGTCGTGTGTGATTATGATATTTTTTCTATGGAGGGAGAATTATAAGAGCGTGTGTATGCGCTGCTAATGTCTTTTTTTTTTTGTCATACCAAACTTGTCTAGCACACTCACTGTGCTCAAGGTGAATTCGTCCGCAGCTCTCACCCCTCTCTTTCTTCCTCCTTCTCCTCTGTCTTATCTCCTTTTTTTTTTTTTGTGTTCTGTTACGCATGTCTTTTAAGACCATCCCATTGTGTCTGTTTTCGTAATTTTTTCATCTTCTTTACCTTTCTCTTTGGATGACATTTCTCTCTCGTCATTCCAGTAGTCACATTCCAGTCATCCGTCTCACCTCACCCACCTCACTGGCAACCCACTCGCTCCTTCCACACCCTTTCTTGCCCTCCCCCTCCCACAAACCCTCCACACCACCCCAAATATCCCCTCCCCCAATAGCACTCCATGCCTTACCATCCTCGGCCCCCACTACCCCTTCCTTGTCTTCCCCAATGCCACTGCCCACTCCTCCGCTACCCCCTCCTTCTGCTCCTAGCCTTCACCCTCCACAACGATCTTTCCATCAACCTCTTCCCTACCACAACGACCCTTTCAACCTCTCCTCTACCACAACGACCCTTTCAACCTCTCCCCAACCACAACGACCCTTTCAACCTCTCCCCTACCACAACGACCCTTTCAACCTCTCCCCTACCACAACGACCCTTTCAACCTCTCCCCTATCACAACGACCCTTTCAACCTCTCCCCAACCACAACGACCCTTTCAACCTCTCCCCTATCACAACGACCCTTTCAACCTTTCCCCAACCACAACGGCCCTTTAACCTCCCCTACCACAACGACCCTTTCAACCTCTTCCCTACCCCTGGAGGTTACCTGGAGGTTATTCCGGGGATCAACGCCCCCGCGGCCCGGTCCATGACCAGGCCTCCAGATGGATCAGGGCCTGATCAACTAGGCTGTTACTGCTGGCCGCACGCAGTCCAACGTACGAGCCACAGCCCTGCTGATCCGGCACTGACTTTAGGTATCTGTCCAGCTCTCTCTTGAAGGCAGCCAGGGGTTTATTGGCAATTCCCCTAATGCTTGATGGGAGGCTGTTGAACAGTTTTGGGCCCCGGACACTTATGGTGTTTTCTCTTAGTGTACCAATGGCGCCCCTACTTTTTATTGGCGGCATTTTGCATCGCCTGCCCAGTCTTTTACTTTCGTAGGGAGTGATTTCTGTGTGCAGATTTGGGACCATTCCTTCCAAGATTTTCCAAGTGTAGATTATGATATATCTCTCCCTCCTGCGTTCCAACGAGTACAAGTCAAGTGCTTCCAAGCGTTCCCAGTAGTTAAGGTGCTTGACAGAACTTATACGTGCAGTAAAGGATCTCTGTACACTCTCTAGATCTGCGATTTCACCTGCTTTGTATGGAGATGTTAATGTACAGCAGTATTCCAGCCTAGAGAGAACAAGTGATTTGAAAAGGATCATCATGGGCTTGGCATCTCTCGTTTTGAAAGTTCTCATTATCCATCCTATCATTTTCTTTGCACGTGCGATCGTGGCACTGTTGTGATCCTTGAAAGTGAGATCCTCAGACATTACTACTCCCAGGTCCCTTACATTATTTTTCCGCTCTATTGTATGGCCGGAGTCAGTAGTATACTCTGTTCTAGTTATTATCTCCTCCAGTTTTCCATAACGGAGTAGTTGGAATTTGTCCTCATTGAACATCATATTGTTTACCGTTGCCCACTGGAAAACTTTGTTTATATCTTCTTGGAGGTTAACCGCGTCACCTGTAAAAGCAATCAGCCACTAATAAACAAGTTTAAAAGTGGACTGAATCAAGTCTGGCAGTGTGGCTTCTGGAGAATTCCAGGAAACGTTCAAATCTTAACGCTTATCACATTTGGTGTGAGGCTGATTCGCTGTACATATATATATATATATATATATATATATATATATATATATATATATATATATATATATATATATATATATATATATATAAATATTTATTTTTATTTTATTATCACACTGGCCGACTCCCACCAAGGCAGGGTGGCCCGAAAAAGAAAAACTTTCACCATCATTCACTCCATCACTGTCTTGCCAGAAGGGTGCTTTACACTACAGTTTTTAAACTGCAACATTAACACCCCTCCTTCAGAGTGCAGGCACTGTACTTCCCATCTCCAGGACTCAAGTCCGGAGATGGGTGTGTGTATATATATATATATATATATATATATATATATATATATATATATATATATATATATATATATATATATATATATATATATATATATTGTGACATGGCCTGACGTTTCACATCTCTACCTTGCCTCAGAGAATTTTTTCCTCCTATCTGCTGCAGGCCTTGCAACATTGCATTGCTCCTGACGACGCACAGAGGGTGAGAAAGATCTTGAGATACAGATTTTCATCCCCATGTGGTTTGTTCTGCATTGTTAAGATCGCCTGTTTGCACCTGCTGCAGAAGTCGAGTTTTTGCTCTAGTCCTATTCCTCATATATACCTAGGCCGCTGCCTCAAGTAAGTTAGTGGAGATATTATGTAACTTTATGAAGCGAAGTTGAGGTTGATAGAGTTGACCTGTAGATGATTGTGTTATATATCAGAATTACTCCAAGAATTTGTGCATGATTAAGGTAAGATGGTGTGTTAAAGTCAGTGGTTGCAACTACTGTCTCACGTCTAGTAACCAGGAAATGTTTGGTACCATGATACTGGACACAGAGAAGTGCTTTAAAAAGGACACGTGAGCAACGGTGGGACATGTCAGAAGACGTTTCGGGCTTGGGATCTTGATCCCAAGACCGAAACGTCTTTTTTTTTTTGAACTATAGCGCGATGCCCAATTGTAGTGATGAGCCTCATGCTGACATCCCAATCCATCCTCACTACACCTACCACTCTCCCCTTCCTCCTCCATCTTTACTTCCCCACCGTTACCTGTTCCTACCTCCCCACCACCAGTATTGGCCTTTGCATCAGCATGACAACACCAGCAGCAGAAGGCAGCCAGTAAGGCCACGGGGAAGTGTTCTTATGTTGTGATGACCAGAGGTCATTGTGTGTCTCAGACGCCTCCTGTTGTTTCCTTCCCCGAGGCTGCTTCCCAGAATTTGTTTGCTGGCTGAGGTCAACTCAGATGATTGCCTGACCAGCCAGGCTCTTGTTGTTGGTGGGAATCATACATAAGAACACTGTAGCGGGTCAACTAGACCATGCTAGACCTTAATCACTTATGCGCTTCATACAATCCATTTTTACACTAGCAACTTTCTCTCATCCACCCGCACTTCAGCTATTTCATTTTCCTCATTTATGCTCATAATTAACAGTACACATATTTATGAATCCACGGTAACAAGCGGGTATATAGTGGTAGAATTACTGACAAAATGTTAGGTAAATCGGCACATGTGTAATTAATGTAACGGCTTGACAAAGCTCCTGGAGAAGCGTTGCCACAATAAAATGACACACTAGTTGCATCAGTGTCAGTTTACCTAACAAGTGGGTACATGTAGGTAAATCCTGCGGTGTGACCAGGATTCGACCCCAGGCCACAGCTCTCCACGAGAGGGCGGAGACGGCGACCTGACACCATGTAGACCTGGGAATGCCTCAATTCTACAAAATCATTCACTCAAATACACACCTGCTCACCCTACACACCTGCACAGATCTCACTCTTCACTGACACATCTGTGTATATCAGTGCAGATTTACTTCTTAAAAATTCATAAAATTCAAGGGTTGGATAGGCACATGAGTTGGTGTGGTATAGCATAAACCTTAGTAATAGATACCGACAAAACTGGTCTAGAAAAACACGTGAGCAAACCCTAGGACATATTTATTATAAAACGTTACGGTCCTGGAACCTTGATCACTTCTGTCCTAGCCTTTGCTTAACATAAGAACATAAGAACGAAGGAACACTGCAGCAGGCCTATTGGCCCATGCGAGGCAGGTCTAAGTCTCCTACCGGCTTACGCCAATGCACCCAACCCAGTCAGGTGAGGTCACCTTGAATTAAGGGAGGAACACGGCAACCGACCTGGTAGCACAAGCTATCAGGCCCAACTCACACCCACCCACACCCACTCATGTATTTATCCAACCTATTTTTAAAGCTACACAACGTTCTGGCCTCTATGACTGTACTTGGGAGTTTGTTCCACTCATCCACAACTCTATTACCATACCAGTACTTTCCTATATCCTTCCTGAATCTGATTTTTTCCAACTTAAAACCATTGCTGTGAGTCCTGTCTAGGCTAGATATTTTCAGCACACTATTTACATCCCCTTTATTTATTCCTGTCTTCCATTTATACACCTCAATCATATCCCCCCTAATTCTACGTCTTTCTAGAGAGTGCAGATTCAGGGCCCTTAGTCTATCCTCATAGGGAAGGTTTCTGATACATGGGATCAATTTTGTCATCCTCCTTTGTACATTTTCCAGAGCATTTATATCCATTCTGTAATACGGTGACCAAAACTGTGCAGCATAATCTAAATGAGGCCTAACCAAGGATGTATAGAGTTGAAGAACAACCTGAGGACTCCTATTATTTATGTTTCTTGATATGAAGCCAAGGATTCTATTAGCTTTATTGCGAACACTTATGCACTGTTGTCTTGATTTCAGATTACTGCTAACCAGAACTCCTATATCTTTTTCGCAATCCGTAATATTAAGATCTACATTATTTAGTTTATATGTGGCATGGTTATTGTCCTGTCCAACATTTAGAACTTTCCTTTTGTCTATATTAAACTGCATCTGCCACTTCTCCGACCACTGCATCAGTCTATTCAAATCTTCCTGGAGTGCTAACCAGAACTCCTAAATCTTTTTCGCAATCCGTAATATTAAGATCTACATTATTTAGTTTATATGTGGCATGGTTATTGTCCTGTCCAACATTTAGAACTTTGCATTTGTCTATATTAAACTGCATCTGCCACTTCTCCGACCACTGCATCAGTCTATTCAAATCTTCCTGGAGTGCTCTAATGTCCTCGTCAGAATGAATTCGACGGCCTATTTTGGTGTCATCGGCAAACTTGCTGATGTCGCTCTTTATGCCCTCATCTATGTCGTTTATGTAGATTGTGAACAGCAGGGGGCCCAACACTGACCCCTGTGGAACACCGCTCGTGACGCTTCCCCACTCTGATTTCTCCACATTTATGCAAACTCTCTGCTGCCTATTTGTCAACCATGCCTCTATCCAGGAAAAAATTTCTCCTATTCCACGTGCCTTAATTTTCCTCAATAGTCTCTGATATGGGACCCTATCAAAACCCTTACTGAAGTCCATATACACAATATCATGTTCATTACCATGATTTACCTCCTCAAATACCTTAGTGAAAAAAGTTAATAAATTCGTAAGGCAGGAACGCCCCTTTGTAAAACCATGCTGAGATTCGTTGATTAATTTATGCTTTTCAAGGTGGCTGCAAACTGCCTCGGCAATTATTGACTCCATAAATTTTCCCACTATGGAGGTTAGGCTTATTGGTCTATAGTTCGAAGCTAAGGACCTGTCACCTGCTTTGAAAATAGGTATCACATTTGCTATTTTCCACTTATCTGGCACCATGCCAGTTTGTAGTGATATGTTGAAAAGATTAGCCAAAGGTTTGCTAAGCTCCTCTTTACATTCCTTTAGAACCCTTGCATACAGTTCATCAGGGCCTGGGGATTTGTTAGGTTTTAATTTATCTATTTGCCTAAGGACCATGTCACTTGTGACCCTAATCGTGCACAGTTTATTATCGTCCTGTTCTACATAATTTATCATTTCTGGAATATCGCTAGTATCCTCCTGTGTAAAAACTGAGAGGAAGTATGTGTTAAAAATTCTACACATTTCCTTATCACTGTCAGTGAGCTGACCCGAGGAACTTTTGAGTGGGCCTATCTTGTCCCTGATCTTACTTCTGTATACCTGAAAGAATCCTTTTGGGTTAGTCTTCGATTCTCTTGCAACTTTAACCTCATAATCTCTTTGTGCTTTTCTAATTCCCTTTTTTATTTCTCTCTTTAACTGAATATATCGATTTCTTAATTGCCCCTCTCCTCTTTTGATTTGCCTATATATGCCTCTCTTTTGACCAGTTAGATATTTTAATCTATTGTTCATCCATTTAGGATCATTTTTGTTTGATCCGATTTCCCTATTTGGAACATAATTTGACTGAGCAGCTAGAACTATGCCCTGGAAAGCGTCATATCGGCAACCATCACCACCTACCTGACCCTTAGTCAGGTCATTCCAGTTCAGCCCACCTAAGTAATTTTTCAGTCCTATGAAAACAGCCAAGCGAAAGTCAGGGACGGAGACTTGATTGCCATTATTAGGAATATTCCATGATATATTAAAACTGAGTGATTTGAGATCACTTTCCCCAAGCTCATCATTAACCTCAAGATTATTAATTAGTGTTTCCCTACTGGCAAGAACCAAGTCAAGGAGGTTATTTCCCCTAGTTGGCTCTATCACAAACTGTTTTAAAAAACAATCCTAGATCGTATCAAGAAAGTCACCTGACTCTAAATTTCCTGTCAAATTGCTCTAGTCAATCTGTCTATAGTTGAAATCTCCCATTAGCACAACATTTTCGTATGTAGATGTCTTACGAATTTCGTCCTATAGAAGTTTACTGCACTCCCTATCAAGATTTGGGGCCCTGTAAATCACACCCAAAATTAGTTTTTCTCGGCCCTCGAGAAGCTGTAACCAAACAGATTCAGTGGCCGCCGCTTCTAATTTTATATCTTGTCTAACACAACAATTTAAATTGTCTCTGACATACATCGCTACTCCACCACCCTTCCTGTTGACCCTGTCAATGTGGAATAATTTATAGCCTTGTATGTGACATTCAGAGGGCATCTCTCTATCTTTCAGATTGAGCCAGGTCTCTGTTATAGCAATAATATCTATGTTTCCTGCACTTGCAATTAATCTTAGCTCGTCTATCTTCTTTCTTACTCTCCTGCTATTAGTATAGTAAACCTTAAGGGAGCTAGTCCCTTGCTGCCCTCTACTGTCCCCCTTTGCTCACCTGATCTATTTCCTTTATTTATAACTTCATGCTGAAAGCCTTTTATACATTTACTGTTTCCAACCCTAGTATTGCAACCTGCTTGTTTCCCACACACCCATACCTCTATCTTCCATCAGTTTAAAATCATAGGCATTTCACCAATGGCCTTCTCAATCGAGTCTGCAAGTGCTACCACCCCAGCCCCAGAGAGATGTACCCCATCCCTTGCATACATATCATGTTTGCCATAAAAGTTGTTCCAGTTGTCAATGAATGGGATTGCAAGTTCCTTGCAGTATCTGTCTAGTCAGCAATTTACACCAATTTCCCTAGACAACCATTCATTTCCTACTCCCCTTCTAGGTAATATGTTATTTATGATTGGAACCCCCTCCCTTAGACTTAATGAAATCTATAGCTGACCTGTACTTATCTAGCAGCTCTTCTCTCCTACCCTTCCCAATATCATTTCCACCAGCATTGAGACAGATAATGGGCTTGTTCCCATTACCTGACATGATATTATCCAGCCTGTTAACTATGTCCCCAACACCGGCTCCAGGGAAGCACACTCTGTCTCTCATCTTCTTATTCCTATTACAAAAAGCACGGTCAATATATCTTACCTGAGAGTCACCAACCACAAGAATGCGCTTACCTCTGTTAGCAGGGGCAGTAGTACCCTTACCTTCACTGGCCACTGAAGTACATTCATCCTGAAGAACAGAGAAGCGATTTCCTACCTTCAGATCTTCACTCTTAACTTTCCTTATTCTGATTCTCCTCCCATTACTGGTTACCACTTGCCACTTGTAGCAGGTGCTGGACTGCAACTCAATCATGAGTGGGTGTGGGTTGTTGTGAGTTAGACCTGCCTAGCATGGGCCGGTCGGCCTACTACAGTCTACTAATCTTTTGTGCTTTAAATCGACCCCTTCTACCCCTAACCCCCCCCCCCATTCTGAAAGTAGATGTGACTATATTCAAGTCGAATATTTGGCCTATATTATCTAGCTGTAATGCTGGTTGTAATTGGCTGTCATTATCTTTACGGGGGTAACTAACATTTTTCTATCATTGTTGCACTGACAAGAGAAAAGTTGACAACGGGCTGGTTGTTGGCCGTTGTTTATACGAGTTGTGCTAACTTGTGCCCCTTCAAGGAATGCCGGCACTAAGAGCGTTCAGTCGATAAGCTGGTTGCTGTGTTGTGTGGCCCGTTAGTTGCTGTGTCGTGTGGCCCGTTAGTTGCTGTGTTGTGTGGCCCGTTAGTTGCTGTGTTGTGTGGCCCGTTAGTTGCTGTGTCGTGTGGCCCGTTAGTTGCTGTGTCGTGTGGCCCGTTAGTTGCTGTGTTGTGTGGCCCGTTAGTTGCTGTGTTGTGTGGCCCGTTAGTTGCTGTGTTGTGTGGCCCGTTAGTTGCTGTGTTGTGTGGCCCGTTAGTTGCTGTGTTGTGTGGCCCGTTAGTTGCTGTGTTGTGTGGCCCGTTCGTTATGTTGTGTGGCCCCTTCGTTGCTGTGATGTGTGGCCCGTTAGTTGCTGTGTTGTGTGGCCCGTTGACTGTTGTGCTGTGTGGCCCACTGGTTGCTGTGTGGCCCGCTGGTTGCTGTGTGGCCAGCCAGTTGCTGTGTTGGCTTCTTACCGCTCTTACAAGTCTCGTATCTGGTTTCAGTAATTAAGGTAATTACCATGAAGTTAATCACTCCAACCACTCTTCCACTTAAGTGTATAATAATAATATATAACCTTACGTCACACGCCACAGAGTCAACAGCTATTCCTGTTAGCAGAAATATCCATATGTTGTACTTAAATGGTACTTTCTTTAAAAGTGATGGACTGTACACACCGATTCTAGGCTGGTGGACTGATTACTTCAAACTCTTCCTCTCTTTCTATTCTTTGTATTGGACTGATGAAGCCACTGTGTGGCGAAACGTTTCCTCAATAAAGATACTCAAGTGTTGCACCTGTGTCTCATTCTTCAACATAAATGGTACACAATATTGACAAGATGAAGAATTATACATATGTGCAACATGTGTGCGAAACATCTAATTAAATGCGATTTGTGTTGCAATTTTGTCTTTATTGCACAAGATGACATAGACACATGTGCAACTCTGGGTATCTTTATTTGTAGACGTTTCGCCAACCAGTGACTTTGTCAATACAATACAAGGACATAATGTGATGAATGTAGAATTATATACAGAAGATGAGATAAACAGTCCCTCAGCCTTGGAGTTGGTGAAGAGCACCGTAGTCTTCAAGACTACGGTACTCTTCACTACTGGAGGGCGAAACGTCTACAAATAAAGATACCCAGATGTTGCACATGTGTCAAATTCTTCATATTGTCGGTATTGTGTACCATTCATGCACAACAACGACATAACCAAAGAGTCAGTCGGCGAGGTGATTACTGACACACACGAGACGATAAGAGGCGACGGAAGTGCTAGGTGTCGCACCACCACCGGACGTGTTTGTGTATGTGAGCTAGACTTAGTCGCAGTCTTGTTGATGTTCAAGGTTTTGAGGGCCACCAAAGTTTATGAGGTGTTTGTTTAAGAGTCACTTAGACTTGGTCGCCTCTTCGTTGAGGTTTATAGGACTGGTGACACTTAATGTCGTATTGAACCCTCCGTGGTCGTCATCCCACCCGACCTGCATACAAATTACCTCTCCTCGCTGTTCTTGGACTTCAGCCTTTGTGATTTTTGCGACTCTTGCCCATACTGTTCTGAGCAAAAATCTGGATGCTTCATTTGGTCCAAGTCGGTCCGAAACGTCGTCACAGGTTTCACTCTCCTACGTGCGGGTTATCTGTGTACTATGGTATACTATCTCATCCTCTTCCATCTAGGATGCTACACATAACAGTCTACTAACACAAAGATATTTATGTACTGCTAGGTGAAACTTGTTTTCCTCTCACCTATGACCTTTGAAATGTTTCGAGAGCTTTCCTACTCTCGCAGCCGGGCCCTGGGCCAGGCTTGTCTGGTGCTTGCTTGATTCAACCAGGCTCTTATTGTCAGTGGCTCGCTGGCCCCACATATCCATCACAGCCTGGTTGTTCTGACACTTGGCAGAGGTACATGTCCAATTTCCTCTTGACAATGTTTGTTCCGGCAGTGTTTCTGATATCCTTTGGTAAAATTAAACAGTCTGGGACCACGGATATTGATACAATGTTCTCTTATTGTGGTCACGGCGCCTCTGCTTTCCACTGGGTTCATTTTACACATTCTCCCATATCTCTCACTCCAGTAAGTTGTTTGGTAATGTGTGAAACGTTTCGGTCATAAAGATACGAAAATATTGCACATATGTCTTGATCATAAACATTTTGGTACTGTTTCCAATTTATATATTGAAAGGTCAACCTCCGTAGCTCCGATCTTAACCTAGAAATCTTTGCTGACTGGTTAACTGAGCTGTTGTTGTAGTGGTTGCCCTTACTTCACCAGTAGCTCGTTATTTGAAGTCAGTATTAATAGCTACGTGGCCATAATTAGTAAGAGGAAAGGTGGAAGGTGAGCCGGGGGGGGGGGGGGGGTACGTGAAGCCGTACACATATAGGGGCGTGCTAGACTACATGTTTGTGTGTAGTGTTTGAGTGGGGTCGGGGGGAAGCCATGCCTGTAGCGCCAGACGATACTAGGGTTCCCCTTCCTGGTGAAGCCTCACTCCCCCTCCCTCATTCAGGTACTTGTCATTCAGACTTCCATGATGTAACGTCTCTTTAATGTGTATGGTAGCAGACAGGTAGATAACAGCCAGCCAGGGAGGTACTGTCCTCTTTAATATGTATGGTAGCAAGCGGGTAGATGGCAGCCACCCAGGGAGACACTGTCCTCTTTAATATGTATGGTAGCAAGCAGGTAGATTGCAGCCACCCAGGGAGACACTGTCCTCTTTAATATGTATGGTAGCAAGCAGGTAGATGGCAGCCACCCAGGGAGGTACTACCTTCTTTAATGTGTATGATAGCAGGTTGGCAGATACCAGCCACCCAGGGAGGTACTGTCCTCTTTAACATGTATGGTAGCAGGCAGGTAGATAACAGCCACCCAGGGAGGTGGTACAACACTCCTGCCTATTATCCAGTCATCCATGGTATAGCGTCTGTGTAAATATTCCAAAAAGGACACAAAAGCAGCTAGTGAGACATTACGGTTCAGTTTCGCTCTTCGGGAGCTTCATCAAGCAACCACCCGGCTGCCAAAAACCACATCGGATCTGACCTTGAAGGCCACACCACACCAGGTTGTCAAGACCACAGAGGTTAAGAAAATAAGACTAATTACATGTTAAGCGAAGGAGATGAGGTCCACTGCATTATTTGCCAGTCGAGGGAACACTAACGTCCAGTGAGGCGCATAATCTGATTAATCTTAAAACGTTAAAACATTAGTAATCGTATAGGAAATTCTGCGAGGCGATATGCACGTTCACCCAAGCAGAAGATTGACGCTAGCGGTGTTTTCTTCGTCAGGAAACAACACAGTGTTTCCTG